>NW_024467348.1:0-93829 GCF_000600275.1 Aspergillus ruber CBS 135680 | reverse complement strand
GACATGGTTGAGTAGCAGCATTTGCGATGTATCATTCATTGCTGCAGTGTTGAGCCGTCATATATGAGTCGTCACATTTGAGACCTAGACATTATAGTATATTCCAATATATTAGAAGTCTTTCGCCCTCAAGAAAACACAGTTAGAGAAAGAGACTCACAGAAATTTCCCCACTAATCAAGATTGTGAGGACATCGCATATTAGAAACCTATACTTGATGTTAATTGGATTACTAGCGAAGCTAGTGCGGCTATAGTGAGGGTACCTGCAGGTACCCTCACTATAGCCGCATCATGGCCAGTCTCTAATTCAAAAATCACCACGCCGCCACATTGAAAGTTCGAACATGAATTACTCGCTAAAATTATAAGTAAATGTATTATTCTGACTTAATATATTGATAATTCAAGCTCTTCTATATTATCCCATACTCTTCTAGTGCTATAATAGTTTGTCAAAGTAGATCTAGTGAGTGTGGAAGGCCTTCGGCAGAAAATAGATATACTTCATCAATATAAGAATATATATTCTCACTACACACCAGCCATCTGCCATAAAATGTTAGCATTACAGGCCACTACGACTTATTTACTCCTTGATGTCTAGACAATATAAAGAAATGGAACCTCCTATTCCCGAGTACTAGGAAAACTGGAGCATGCGTATTTGAAGGTGGAAACTAAGGGCTTGTCAGCTACATAAGTGTCACATGGGTCTCGAAGTAGTTGAACAAGCGATGATTATGCTAGTGCGGCCATCTTGCGGGTACCCGCAAAATTGCGGCCATGGGCATAGGTTGATAACTATAACCGCGGTTATGCCGCAGTCTAATTGTAGGTACCTGCAATATGACAAAGGCCACAAAGGTGAGGTTGATATATCAGATTCCGCGATAACCCAACACACACATGACTATGGTAGCATTACTATCATCCAGAGCTTTTTTCACGTCATCTTGAATAGTATTTGCCCAAAGACGCAAGATAGACTTCTCATGGATCTCAGCTATCCGTAGGAGGACGAAGAAATTTTGATGATGTGGTCATTCATTACCCTTGTTTTTGAAGTTACGACTTCTAACACCGGCCAGTGGATTTAGGAGGGAGGTGGCGGTAGAGTATGACGGCTTCCAATGATTGAGTTCGGACATAGGGTTGTAAAGAGCTCATTTTATAGCCATTCATTTCGTCACGCTGAGATATGCCCTGCCTTGTGATTTTTTTCAGGAAATCCAGGAGCTCCCAGAATACTCTGCGCATACTCAGTGAGTGGTCCAAGGCGTGGTATCTGTATCAGAAAGCTGGGAGAGGAGTAACAGAAAACCATTACAATTATACACTATTTACAAAGAATGATTCAACAAAATCACGCCCGCACTCTCCTCTCCCTCAAATGCTCATAATCCGGCATCGCATCCCAAACTGCTTTTTCAATAAGCCCTGCAACCTCATTCCCAAACTCACTTCTCCATTTCTCTGCCTCAGCTTCAATATCCACTATAGCAGGTGCCTTATCCTTGACAATTCCCTTTGACGCTTCCAACGTTGACAGCATAATATGCGCCGTCTGTTGATGCATACCAGTGGGATCACTAGGCACCCAAGTATCCGACTTTTTCCTGTCATTCTCCCCACCCCACTCGAATTGAATAGCATCTGTGTCCAGCCCTGCTGCTTCGCAGAAGCGCAGCACAGAATCCGGGTTATGAATGACGTCATGGGCATCAATGACCAATGGCACAGTCGGCTCATCTGGCTGCTCAAGACACCAGTCGAAGAGCTTGCGCGTCCACGTTAGCGTCATGTTTGATAGTGAGGCTCCCTTGACGCCGTCATCGTCGAGGAATCCCAACTTTGAGATTTTCACCATAGCTCTATACATCGACGGCCATGCGAGTGCCGGATGCCGGATAAGAAAGGCAAGTCGCCAAGTGCGCAAGTACTCATCTGGGAGAACAGTCTGGTTGTTTCGCGAAAAATGCTGCTCCGACCCATAGGTACCTGGGAGGCTAAGACGGAAGCGATTGAAGGTATCACCTTTTGCAGACGGCGAGTCACTGTGCATGGCGGCTGGATTGACAAGCCAAAACGCATGCTCCTTTGCGAACATGACCTTGTTATCGCGCTGAGCTTGAGCGCTGTATTCTTCCAGGGTGTTCAGGCATTGCTGAAAGGCGTTGCAGACCTCCGCCTTCTCGAGGTCGGTCCATTGGTCGATGGATTTATTAATATGGCCATCGCGAGAGGCAGTCATGAAAGCATCATAGAAGAAGTAGCCGCCTTTTTGGTTGGTGAGGACATTGGACTGGTTGTGGATGTCAAGGATCTTCAGGAGGAGGTTGGAGGCAGTGCGGGGAACACTGATGAGAAGGAGACGCGGGGGGATATTCTCTGTGGGGCTTGTAGTAGCAATAGCCATTGCGACAAGAATAATGTATAGATATGAGTGTAGATACAATTAAGCTTAGGCAATGAGCGTGCATAGAGATGGCTTCATCCCGGGAGCAGATGGCGTGATTAAATACATCCCCATATATAATCCTCGAAAGCCCTTGTCGATTAATAGTCTGTTTGTTTCGGAAAGTTTCCTTCCTTCGGCGTGTCTTGCGGTTTGACACCGACAGTGGAGTTGTTGCCCGTTATTCTGGCTTTTTATAGGGCTGCTTCAGGAATGGGGCTCGGTCTCGGGTCCTTGCCGTGGCCGACGGTGGTCTGATACGGTGATTACCTAAATAAGGGGCATAGAGATAAACTTGATATTATTTGAGTGTTACTTCTCTGACCTATAAGCCAATATAAATTTCAGCTATAATACCCTCATAGAACATTATCGATTGGTAGTCAAAGTTGAGGTTTATTTTTTGTTGGGGTGCTGCCAAGACTGACGTCGGTTATCATCCAGCATTGGTTATGGAGTATAAATCTTGGCATAGCAACCACTAGCATGCATGCATAGGCTCACAAACCCAGTTTTACCTCATACACTATTCTCTTATACTAAATGGCTGGTACATACGACCATAGGGTGTGGAGAACAGGGCTTCCCGTCCGCTCAGCCGTACTTAAGCCACACGCCGGCCGGTTAGTAGTTGGGTGGGTGACCACCAGCGAATCCCGGCTGTTGTATGTTTTTTTCGTTTTTGCCTCGCTCACTCGCTACGCTCGTGAGTGAGCCTATAACCTTGTAAGTGAAGTGAGCATTGAACTTGGTGGAGTTCTCTGTTTTGAGATGGAAACAGCAGGCCTGATGTGCGACTTTTTATGCCTTGTCGTACAGAGGAGTCTGACTGTGCAGATTCGCATGAGATAAAGGGTGCAAAGATATGCTGCGGGAACAGCAGCAGCCTATACTAAGAGCTGCAATCTAATTTCTAAAAAAATAAAATATTTTGGTCACAACTCGCTTCCAGTCCACTGTACGCACTGCAGAATTACAGTAGTCACTGGCTCTTATCGTTAATCTCCCACTGATTTTCATTTCAATGAATAATAGACACCTAGCATCATTTTGAAAGCATTTGTATAGATACACTTGGACAAACAAGACCCCCTTTTCCTCCAATCGCAGGTTTTCGGGGCACCTCGTATGAAATTATCTCCGGTTTAATCCTCATATCATGTAGACTCACCATCATAATATCGATATGGCTTGGCAAGGCGACTTCTCAGAATACTGCACAAACGAAGATTCCATTCAGACTATCCACGCCGCTGCAGATCTTGCATGTATAATTGCAGCTGCTTCGGATTCTGGCCCATTGGATCCGAATTAACGCCATTGCGGATTTGGCGCGTTTTGGCCTAGGCTTTGCGGACCTGCCGTGCCACTCCATCTTCGCAAAGTCCATATTTGCGCCAAAGTGACAGCAAGCATGGCAGATTCTGTACTTCGCGCATCCAGAACCACATTCAACACCTCGGTCTTCTCGAGAAAAGGGGAGTGTACAGACATCACAAGCTACCGACGCCTCTCTTAGAAATATGTGATGCAACTGGTCATGTGCATCTCCCAGCTGCATACCGTATTCAACCAGGAAGTCTCGCATCCAGGTATTGCCCGTTTCTTGCATCCACCACGACAGACTCCTGCCAAACCGGTCCCGAGGCTTCTGTGCAAGCGGTTTATGGCTAAGTATTTGCTGGACCAAATTTTTATGGCCGAGTAGGACGGCCACAAACAAGGGGTCAGCCCAAATCGATCTTGTCGATGAATATCACTGCCCTGCATTCGGAGTTGTTGGAAGAAGCCCTCATAACCCCTAACAGCGGCATGGAATAATGCAGTTCTTCCCATATAGTCTGAATTGTCCCATCCCATCCCGCGGGTTTGCAACAGCAGCTGAAACGCAGCTTCCTTACCTCGAGCGGCCGCCCAGCAGAGTGCATTGCGCCCAGGACCATCTATTCCTTGGACCTTATTGGTTTATCCGTTTCAATAACCAACTGTCGGAAATGTGGCTTAGTCAGGGTTGAAAGTACGTATCAAGCGTATATGGTTGAGGTCTCTAATTCTTGCAAAAGTGTGCTATCTAGGATCCTATATAAGACCGTAAATACCTTATAGAGTATACTAAGCGATTGTGCGGTTTCAAAAGCAGTAATAGCAGAGTAAATACGCTGCTTTGCGCCATATGATATCAGCAAGGCATCAATCAGGCATCAGTTGGTATTGTTCGGTAAGGAACCTCTATATTCTGACACTCCTGATATACCCCAGAAGGAGTAGCTGAAGGAGTATACACCCAGGCACAACCTGATTGGATCGACTCAGGATATACTCCCTAAGGAGTAGATGGGGGAGTATACTGGACAAGATATATAAGAACACTCATTCATGCACCTAGTTTAGTTCTTCGCAATCAACCTAGTTAATCAAGCATTGGTTACCTTCTAGTTTCTGACTCGTCCGCACTTAACCAACAACCCAGCATACGTGCTCGGTTGGCCTTGTTTCTCTATTTGTTACCTTTACTGTTTCTACTTGTTGATTATCTTACGGAGCCTGGAGGGGGCGATATACCCATTGACGCATACGACTTACTGAACCGGACCCAGATGGTCATTGAGCATACGATTACTTGGAAGACACTTAGGGTAAGTGTCCTGTCTCGAAATACAACTAACTAGAGCCCTAGGTACGATACGAGGGAAGCCAGCTTGTGACAGCCTGACCATTTCA
Organism: Aspergillus ruber CBS 135680; assembly: GCF_000600275.1. Lineage (NCBI taxonomy): Eukaryota > Fungi > Ascomycota > Eurotiomycetes > Eurotiales > Aspergillaceae > Aspergillus > Aspergillus ruber. Next base: position 88,650 of record NW_024467348.1, on the reverse strand, counting down.
AGGTCAATGGAATGTTATGCCTAGGCCTCGAAATGGTGCGGTCCCGGTCCTATAGTCGGCGACCAAGGACCGGACCACGCGGTCTTGCGGTCCTGAAATGTCAGGACCGGACCGGACCATGGTCCCTTGCGGTCCCTTGCGGTCTTGACCGCGGGGGACCGCAATTGCATAAAATTGCCAAGACTTTCCTTTTTCGGCTGGATAATTTGCTGATTCATCTGATTTTTTACCATTATTAAATACTGTCTTGGTTTGTATATCAAAATCTCCTGTAATCATACAGAGGTAAATAGTATTTTGCCAATTTCTTGGAGTTATACAATAATTTTTTACCAAACTACAGTTGGATTTAATGATCAATATACAACGCAATGCCTTTCAGTTATAGGTTGCCGTTAGATATGGATTTCATCAGCATTCAGCAGCCTACAGACCAGTTCATCTCATATACTACAGGCTGCTGGGTATATATATATATATATATACATGGGTAGACATTACGGAGTAAATATGAATTGCTGTGCAACTTCGGAATGTATATAAATATATGGCTATTTTTGCTTCGGAGATGGTTGATAGCGGAATGAGACTGATATAGATGATATTAATATAAATGGAATATTAATTGTATTCAATGCTTGATGATGCTGTGTGTTATTAGTTATTGTCACAGATTACAAGGTGGCTTGGACTTTGGAGAATCTGATTCCAATCCTATCCAACTTTAACCGCAGTTGGTTTAGTGTGTCACTAAATGCGGCTTTTGCAGCTTAATCTGTGCCAAACTGCTCTGAATGCAACTCTATTAGCAACCAACTATTTCTTCTGGTTAAAAAAACTCTATTAAGTCTCTTCTACACACTCCCCTTCCTATCATAATTCATCACAATGTCACAGAGCCAGGCCTCTCAGTTCTCTGAGCACTATTCCTCATCATTTTTGGAGGAAAACCTGTTGGATAGCCCCTGCTTCCTTCCATCTGATGGGTCATTCAACCCTTTGCACAGCCCAAACATGCCAAATCCCAGCTCTAGCACTAATTTCACACAGCCAGTGCCTCCGCCTCCTATTCCTGAGACACTGGAACGCGTTGGTCCTGCAAAGAAGAAGATCTATATCCTTTGGACAGAGATGGTGAATGATGACTTTGTCACATGGTGGTTGAAGACTGAGTATGGAAGTGAGATGAAACGGAATATCTTCAAGGGTAAACACCATGCAGAGTCCTGGGACTACTTCCATCAAGTAGTTGCTATCCAGGATGGATCCCCTAAGGTTATGTGTAAGAAATGTGACCATATCCTTGCCCATCCTGCTGACCGCCACCGTGGAACATCTACTATGAACAGACACTATTCACAAGGGATCAACTGTCAGAAATTGGCACCCCAATCGCAGGATATTCGAAGGCTGATAAATAATGGGGTATAGATATCTCTATCTTTCATCTGAACCTCTACTTATCTTACTAAAACTCCTTATTAGGCACACCGAGCTCTTCAAAAAGCATCTTTCACTCAACAAGCATGGATGGAGAGGATAATTACCTTCATAACAGCCTCACGTCTACCCTTTCAACTTGTTGAGCATCCAGAATTTCATGCCCTCATTGAAATGGCCCGGCTTGCTCCATCCTTTCCTGAAATCCCTTCTGCGTACACGGTCCGCCGGAATCTTCAAGAATTGGTTGAAGAGCGTCAACATACTCTGATTCAGAAGCTCCCAGAGGGCGCTAAGCTCTCTATTGCACTGGATTGCTGGACCTCACCCTTTCGCCAGGCCTTTATGGCAGTAACAGGCTATTTTCTTGATAAAGATTGGAATTATCGCGAGATATTACTTGGCTTTGAACCCCTACATGGCTCACATACTGGGTCTTATCTGAGCACTGTTCTGTTTGACCTTCTTGAGAAGTATCACATTACTGATCGAGTATTAACGGCTACCACTGATAATGCGTCTAATAACTCTACATTGATGGATAGCCTGCAACAGTCCCTTACATCTCTTGAGCTACCTAACTATATACCAATTATTTGCATGCCATGTATCGCACATGTCATCCAACTAAGTTTAAAGGAGCTACTTGGTGAGATGGAAGCAAACCCATGTAATGATAGAGAAGAGATGGAATGGACTGAGAGAAGGAATGGGGCCCAGCAAGAGAACAGAGAGATTGTGAATACTCTAAATAAGGTATGAATCTATCTCTTCTATAATCCTAATTTCTAATCTCTAATAATTTTTTAGGTTCGACGGCTAGCAGTCTTTGTCAATAAAAGCCCCCAGCGACGAGAGAATTTCATGGATCTTCAGACACAAGAACCTAAGCTTGTTCCTATACAAGATGTCCAGACACGCTGGAATTCAACATATCTCATGCTTCGGCGGGCCAAACGACTTCAGTCTACTTTTGATGAGTACTGCTCTGAATACGGCCATCCTGATCTAAAGCTAGATAGGGATAAATGGCGACAAATTGACTATCTTTTATCAATCACCCAACCTTTTTTTAAATTTACAACCTCTCTCTCGAAGACTACTGAGGTCACTATCCATAGTGTCTTTGCAATCTACAACACCTTATTCACTCATCTTGAGAAATCTAGGGCACAACTGGCGCAAAAGAAGGTTGGCTGGAAGAAGGTGATGCTGTCAGCATTAAAGGCTGCAGAGGTAAAGCTCTCAGAATATTATAGGAAGACTGATGAGATTGAGGGTGGTCTCTATGCAATTGGGACTATCTTAGCGCCACAGAACAAGCTAGAATTCTTTTCAACAAAGGACTGGGAGCCAAACTGGCAGCCACGATACCGGAAGGCCCTTGAGGCTTACATTCAACCTTACCAGCAGCGCTATTCAGAGACACAGTCTATATCAGCTGCCCGGTCTTCAGCAGAGGGTATCTCTGATGTAGATATCCTTGTGACATCAGCCGCATCTCTACAGCCACAAACAACTGCTAATGATGAGCTTTCACGGTATCTTGGAAGTGGTAAGCTTATCCTCTATATCTTCCTTCCCTGATATTAACATCTATAGGTACTCAAATTGTGAATCCACGGGTGTACTGGAGAGATCACCAACATGAATACCCCATCCTGGCAAGCGTTGCCCGAGATGTTCTTACAACACCAGCCAGTGGTTCTGGTGTTGAGCGGTTATTCAATTCTGCTCGGGACATCTGCCACTACCGCCGGGGATCACTAAAACCGAAAACAATCAAAGAGCTGATGTTGTTTATGTGTACAACAAAGTTCAATATGGAATCCAAGCAGCTTTCCCTAATGGAAGAGTACTTTACTACTCAAGAAACACAAGCAGCAAAGGAGGAAAAAGATGCTTGGAAAAAACAGGATGAATTTAACCCAATTAGTGATGATGAGGATGAACTATCTTCTGCTGGAGCCACATCTCAAGTTATTCATCCTCCTAGTGAGCGTGCACTTGGGAAGAGAAGGGCTGAAGCTATATCAGATGAGTCGGGTCCTTTACTTGGATTAGATGAAGCTGATGAGATTCCTCTACCTGATAATAGCTACCTGCAAGGTGATAGTAGTACTCAGAGGCGCTCATCAGGGCGGCTTCCAAAGCGCTTGAGACGTGAAGATTTTGTGTATGAATAGTTATCAATCTAACAGACCAACGAATAAAAAAAAAACCCCCATTTTAATCTAAAATTTGCTTATATGATATCTACATGAGTATTCATCTAATATTTCAACTAATCCGTAAGCAAAATACTTGAAAATACAGATAGATTTGCATAAAATATGCATATCACAGAATTTCTATGTTTGTCCTGTTTGTAGGACCGCCGGTCTTAACTGGACCACTGTGGTGCGGTCCTAAAAATCCAAGGACCGCACTGCGGTCCTTAGGTGTCGCACCAAAGACCGGACCACAACGGTCTGGTCCGGTTTGGTTTGCGGTCCTTGCGGTCCCATTTCGAGGCCTAGTTATGCCCATCAAGCGAACCTATGCAATTTTCACCTACTTCTCGGCTAGAATGGACGTATCCTCAAACCCACCACACCCACAAGCCCGACTAACTCTTCGTCCATAGTGCTTTGCAGTTGTAACTGAACCTTCCTCTCGGGTGCGGTTTGAGCAGACATACCTTCCTCTGATTCTGCTTGATGGGGTGACCTCAAACCTTCAAAAGCTCCAAGCCCTCTTTAACAGTATCATTCTCTTTCTTCTTGTCTATAACAATCTTTAATACTTTAGTATGTTCCATTTTCACCACTGATGCTATCTGATGTTTAAACCACATGTGTCCCAATAGCTGGAGCATTTTGCTAAATCTACAATATAGTATAATCCCAATCTATACCCTTTCATTTCTTTCCTGGCAGTTCAACAGCTTATTCTTCTTCTCCTTCTCTATCTCTTTTGCCTTTCGTAATGACGGCATGACAACCCCCGCGTACATAAATAGCGCAAAGACGATGGACTCCATCAGATATTGCATGAATGCAACAACATACACGTTGGCGGGTGTATCCGCGTTTCCATCACCATCTAGGTCTCTCCCTTTGAAAGATGCATTGTTTGCGAATGTTGACAGGAGCATGTAAATTACCCGGACTGTTAGGAATGGTGTGCTGAATAGGGCGAAGAGAAGTATAAAGGTCGTCTTCTTGTTCGCATTGACGTTGTCGTGGTATTTATCTTCATTCCCAGGCTGGTGGTTATCGCGGGTTGGGTCCGAGAGAAGCCGGATATAAAAGACAACGGAAACCACAACTTGACAAGCGAATAGACATGCTACAATTATCGCGGCGGCATGACTTAGGTCTTTGTGGCTGGTAAACGTGTAGATGATGCTGAGGATGAAAGCGGCATATTGCGAAAGGTGGAGGAGGGTCCAGATGCGAGAGTGAATAGGGTCGGAGGCGAAGGTTGATTTCCTAGGTCTGTTAGTTTCCCTCGATTAAGTACTATTCGCTATGGCGGCGTACACATTCTCAATAACCTCCAACATGGCTAGTAGAAGGGTCATGACGCCGATAGACGCGAGCGTTGACGCGGCCCGTCGTAATCCATTGCTTTCACTGAAGTCTGAGGCAAATTGGAGACTTGCACCGGCGATTCGGAAGGCCGCGAAAATGAAGAGGTACAGCCAGCCCCATGCTCTGCCTATGCCGTGTCGGTGGAGGAGGAAGGATGTGGGGACGAGCCAGGGAGTGTAGTAGATTATTAGCACGATTGAGAGGACTTGGTGTGGTGTGAGGGCCATGGTTGCTTGTGGAATGGTGTTGTGTTGATTGAAGCATCCTGGGGTTTAGGTATGAATTATGGTCTCATTAGTTACGGCATTTATTACTTCATAGATGTGGGTGGATATGTCCGAGCACCGAGCGGGAGGCTATACACAAGTTGGCAGCACAGCCGAGCAAACCACCGAGCACCGAACTAAGTCAGCAATGAAAGGTAATGGCATGCCAAGCCCTAGGAATTAGCCAATGATATGCTGCTATAATAGTTAAGATCCGAGGCAAGATCCACCAGGCTGAATGGCCCCCATATACAAGTAGTACCCAGAATCCGATGCCCGAACGCACATTTATCTCGTCATAAGAAGATAGATCCATAATACTCCCTCGGGTCGAATTCAGCAAGAGAGGAAATCCCCGCCGTCCAGTTACTATCCGGCGTTAGAAAGTAGAGACTGTCCAGACTCCCGTAATCTAGCCCTTCCATTAGCGTGGGGTCGTTTAGAGCCATTAGAGCGTCGTTTGAGGCGTCATGTGAAGGAATTGGAATATCAGCCGATGGTTGGCTATCCCTAGGCTCGCTTGGTTCCGTATCACCAACTGGCCGTTTAGGTACGCTTTGCACGTACTGTCGAGCCATGTGGGAGAACCCAGAGAGGTAGCTGGACTTGATTGCTCCATTCGAGGCATGGTCTAGCTGGCTAAAGTGCCCGGTCACGATGTCAAGAAGGGTTAAATGCCCGCGTGTGTCTGGGTCGGTTGGATGGTGGACAACAAAGTCGAATAGGATAAATAAAGCGGAGAGAGGTATGATTGCGAGTATACTACGAGAGTTAATCACGTTCTTGAATCCTGGGGGTTTGCGTACAATACTGGTGTGTAGGGTTCCACGTCAATGTATCGCGTTAGGTTGATGGCTTCCCTCGCGGTTTTGAGTAGTGCCCTCATGCTGTTCTCGCTTCTTGCAATGTCGCGACTGACGTGGAGAGTAAGTCGTTCTAATGCGATGATTATATGGTAATAGTAGTAGTGTGTTCGTAGCGCTATCTCCTTGAATGCGCCATCAATCAGACGACTTCGTTGGAGTGGCTCTTTTGGCCTAAAATCCAGCGGGATAGATAGCCGCCATTCCTCGAGCAATGTATGAACATGGTCGACTGCTGCTAGGATTGTGTCGTCGGGTTGGGTGGATGCGGAAATTGAGAACAGAGAGGCGTAAGCGACGGCCAGAATGCGGCCGAACCGGACAGAAGAGACAAGCCAGTTGTACTCTCCAAGAACTGATTCTGGAGTATTTGGAATTGGGCACCCGATATCGTAGTCCGCAATCACCTGTCCCTGTCAGAACAATTCTTTTATTAGAGGGAAGACGTACCGAGTTGCTCCTGGCCTGGAAAGAGTACCGCTTCTCGAGGTGGTATATCACCCAAAAGGTTCGGTGGCATAATGTCGAATCCTCGCTGACGATCGACTTGTGGTAGCGTAGTGCAAGTACCATGCGACCAGCCTCAGCTATCAAGGTTTGATCTAGTTGAAGGCTAAACGTGTTTGTCGCAAAAATAGCCTACAGACTTAGCTTGTATACACAACCGTGGACAATTAACATACCATTGCGGTTAATGCCTATAAACGATTAATAACGACCATTAAATCACGGTGTTCGACCTACCTGAAGATTTGATAGAGATTCGGTGCTCATAATGATACGGTCTAGGCGGGTAAGAGCGACTTGAAAGAGCTTCCACGCATGGCTATCGTCGGGAATAAACGAGCTAAAGCCATTGTATTGACAGCCGAGAGCCAATACAGCGTAGTACAGTCCGCAGTATGCGTAGTCTGTTCCTAGAACGTGGACCAAGTCTGGTCTCTTAGCTCTTTCCTCGAACAACTGCCGATCGAGAAAGGGATATATCGGATGAAGGACATCGAAGTAACCTGTACCTGTTAGAAAGGTAAACGGTGCAAAATCTGAACCTACGTTGAATATGAGATGCCGCCTCTGGATCAATCACTAGTTCATTTTGAACTTTAGCCAGACTGTATAGCGATATGTCTTTGTCAGGTCTCGCGAGTAAACGCGTCCTGATTGTTTTATCAATCTGGTGGACCAAGTCCCTGACCTGCGTATGACCTAGCCTTTTCACCAACGAGTCTACTCGCTTTTCAGAGAAAAAAGCAAGCCCTGAACTTGGGACTGGACTTAGTAAGCGGTATGAACTGTATCCCTGCGCTCATGGATGGTGCATACCTCGATCATTATGAACCTTGACCGGTTAGTAAACAAAATCAATCACATCTGGGAGCTCACTTTAAGGATGGAAAATTCATCGTAAAGGGCAGCACTCTCTGATGGGTTTCGAATGAGCCGATCGATGAATAGATCTGATGAGGGTCTGAAGTCTGATCTTGGGCTTTTCTGGGGAGTTGATGAATCTGTAAGTAGTTAGATGGTAGATCATGGTTATCCCATGTAGTATCGTGCCTTACCCTTCAGGCGAAGCCTGCGTTTCAGGTTGCTGAACTGACACGCCTCGTTTCGTTTCTATTGACTGTCAGATGCCCGTCCCTACAGTGATTGTTTGGTAGACTTACTAGACAGTGGGTGCACGTAACAGGTCTTCCGGGCGGGGTGGACGGGACTGCGTAAGGTGAGCGCTGGACTGGGAATAGTGATGCCGATGGGACGTGGTAGACGTATGGCGTACCAATACAGCGGACTTTACGATTCCGACACTGGTCGCAAGACTTGTTGAGCCTCGGAGACTGCATCATCGTGTGTTGTGGTCGATCTCGGTCCTCGGGGCTGGGTAGTGGAAATCACGTTGATATGCATAATATGCATAACATGACTATGCATGCATATAATACACAATTCGGATATATCCTATCTTGGGCGGATATCTCTTTGGAGTATTCACGACTGATTACTAGGTAAACATATTACATACACTCTTTGTAGTCTTTTTCTTCCTCTTCTCTTCATATTTTTCTTCTTTCCTCTTCTCAACATCTCTTCCATCCCTGTATCTTCTGGTTCCATCAATAACAGCTGAGCATCCCCGCAAGAACAGTGCCTAGCCAGTGTAAATATACCAATATCGGCTCCGTGCTACTCGAAGGACTGAACCGTCGGTGCGCACGAATATTTGAGACTGCTTGAATGGCGAACCCAATAGTCTTGTAAGATTGTAAATAAGCAGTTCCCAGAGCCTTGATAGCTTGGACCTTGACTGAGCACATCTAGACCTAAACTTCCTTATCATTCTCTTTCAAAGCCAAGGTTGAAGAAGACATTGTCAATATAGGGACATCCTTTCCGTGGCTCTTTAAGCTTTGATAAAATGATGGAACATGCGCGAGCGATGTGAGACGTGGCACTTTTTGGGGAGCCAAAGGTATCAAAATCTTCGGTCATTTTGTTACTTGAGAGAAATGAGACATTCGCACATTGTCGTGATGCATTATCCGAAAGGACGTGCTCCTGGTATCCAGAAACAAATTCTTCTTCCGCAGCATCTTCAACTATCGATGGTCGAGTATCAGGTGTCTGAATTTGCTCTGTAAGAGAGGGCGAAAAGCCTGCAATGCCAATTGTAGCGTCTAGTTTCGCTACTAAGACATGAATTTGGGCCAAGATGTCCCAATATCTTTCTCTCATTTCCCTGTGAAGGCTGGCTCTCGTATAGTCAGAGAGCTTTGTATGCCAGGAGGGGCTTTTCGGGGCTTTCTAGCTATTCTGGAAGAATACTCTGGGACCAGGCGCACGTCCGCTACTTGGCCTAATCGCAGCCTCTTGCCACCATTGCACTGTAACTGGGCCGTCTCTTGCAAAACCTGAAATTTATACTAACAGTAGATACACCAGTCTAATCATACAATGTCAATCTTGGTTTGCGAGGATTCCGAAAACACGGCAGGACCAGTGATATGTCAGCTCTAAGATAAAACTTCATCAGCGGAGAATGGGACCATCAAAATGTACTTTAAATGCTGCAAATTTCAAGTTAATACGTATATTGCTAGATAGATAATTTGCCAAGACTCACTCATTGGGAATGCATAAAAGCTCGTTTCATCCTCTAGCATATAACTGTAAAAGTTGTTTGGGCGTGGAATCTTCTTTAACTCGCCTTGGGGTCCAGGTGCACGGCGAAGGTTATCCAAGCCACCGACAACACGAAGCATGGCTGTCAGAGCAACCTTACTGGCTTCTTTGCCCAGGCATGTGTGGGGGCCTACACCATAGTGAATGTAGGATTCCATGGGGCGATCGAGACGGACGCTATCGGGATCAGGGAAGGCATCAGGATCCCGGTTAGCGTCGACCTGGACATCATCAGTAGAGCTTCAGATATCGAAAAGCACGGATGGAAGCTTACAAAACTGATAAACACTTTTTCGCCCGGCTTGATGTTCAAACGCCGACCCCGATCTTCCAGGGTGACGTGGGTTTTGGATTCACGATACGATCCGAACGTTCCATGAAGACGAATAGCCTCCATGCAGTATCGTAATAGCATTTCATCGGATTTGGGGGAGTCTTCCTTAGCAATGCGGTTAATAGCAACAAGGTGCTTTTTGCCTGCATCCGATAGATAGTAATCGATAATTTGCGTGAACACTTGTGCTTGGTTGGGCACCATTGCAACCGCGGTTGGAAGAACCTGCGAGTAGGTAATCTCTGATGGACCTAACCCTGTTTCCGACAAGCGCCATATCATATGGATTCCGTACTCCTGGAGTGGGTAGCCATTGGCGCGGAAGGGGTCAAACAATGATGATAGGATCCCAGAGCTCTGTGTTTTCTTTACATTAGCCTCGACAATTTTGCCGAGTTTCTGGGCTGCAGCTCGCGCTTTGTGTCGCAGGGTAAAAGACTTTGATGGATCGACATCAAAAAAGATCGCCGTAAAAATGACAGCCATAATCTGGAACATCTCGTGTTCAGTGAAAATTCCATGAGGATTTTCCTCTGTTTTGAGGGGGAGCGAGAATATGCTTGAAGCAAAGTGAACGTGTGCCAGGTTTCCGACGCTGGATACTCCAGTTAGGCCCTCCTGCAAAAGCAAATGCAAGTTGAATACTCACTCGCGAGTGATATCGACTTGGTTCGCCCGTCCCAACCTGCACGACTTATCCTTCAACAACTTCTCGGTCATGGCGATATAAAACTCTCTGACATGTTTATGCCATTGATCTATGTAAAGAGAATTGTCCATAGTACGACGCTGGCTGGCATGGAACGAAGTATCTCCTGAGAGCATGAAGTCGTACCCTCCATTGCCAAAAACATACCCAGTGGCCTCGCCCCAAGTAACATGAAAGATATCCTGGTCACCGAGGACGTGCCGCACATTAGGATATGAAAATATGTCCTTCCTAGGGGATATAAAGGCAGGGCGATCCCAGGAATAATCCGATTCCCTCCCCAGGCTTTCCATAATGACTTTATTCTCAGCAGGTACGGTCATGGGGTAGTGTGCATATATCGAATCGGGCTTGAACCAATTGGGAAACGCGCGTAGTGCTAGCTTATAGAACATACAGCCTTGATCGGTTTCCAAGTCATAGTGGGATTCCGTAAAGCCCCAGTTTGTCAGGTTTCTGGCATTATAATCCGCCTAGAGTCTGAATTCAGTTCCATCCATTCCCATGGGGTTTGAGAGAAACCTACAGTATAAAATCGATCTCCTCGAACCAGTGCGACAGCATCGGATAATACAGCCCTCGAGATGGTATAACCAGGGGCAATACCAACCCCAGGGACCATGGGCTCTTTGGCCTCTTCTGCCACTATACCTGGATACAACTCCACATAGTCAGGCTTTTCATAAAGGTGTCGCAGCTGATCCGCCACTTCTGGATTAGAATTGATTTCTTCAAAACTCCGATAGGGCTTCAGGTCAAAGAACTTGCGGAACTCATTGAGGGTCCCGACATTCCATCGTCGCGCCTGTTCTATACCCAATATCTCAACCGCTCGCAATACCTTGGGTACATTTCGTGCACCGAAGGATCCTGATACATTCTCAATTGCATCAGTTAGGATAGCAACCAACTCTTCGTCTTTGAATGTACCATCAGCCTGCCGTTTCAACTGGGAGAATGTGCGTTTTGCTGGGTCAGGGTTAAGGCGCTTTCCATACTCGCCCAGGGCACCAAGTAGCTCTTGCACTGATGCATCTTTTCCAGCCTTCCCAACCAGCTCCTCGTATGCCTCTTCCGTCCATTTTTCATCTTTCTGACTTATTGTGCTATGCCAGCGATATGACAAGTTAAATTCAACCGAGCATTGATTGCCGAGTCCGGAAGGAGTCGTCTCATGCTCCCCCATTCGGACCCGAGGGTCCAAGCACCAGGTACTGTTAGTTCGGTTGAGATTCACAATAGTTCGCAGGTAGTCGTACAGCGTGATGTTTATATATAAGCCGCAGGTGATTAACCTCCCTGTTTGGAACAGATCATTATCGTACATCGCCCACGCCTTCTTGGCCTCATCCACTGAAAGCTGGCTATCTTGAGGTTTCGTAAATCGGCCATTTTCGTTGATAGTAGCCAGTTGCTCAACAACATAGTTATGAAATCGATTCAACATTACCAAAATAACCCCGCAAGCCGCTGGCAATGCCTGCAACCGTGGTTCAGAAAAACAATCGGGTTTCAACTTTCCACCCTCGAATGTCCGGATCATGTTTTGTTCTTCTTGAATGTCTCCATACAAAATGGATAGATCCAGATAGGATGAGGTTTTATTTTTATTCTCATCTTTCTGGTCTGTTTGAAAAATATCTATGTTAATGTTAGCCCTAGCTGTAAGGTCTGTCTCATATATAGGTGCTCACCGTGGATAATCAACGAGGCCCATGTGAAGAAAATGCTCGAGACTTTGTTCGGATGGGGTTTGAATTCATCGCGAGCAAACAAGCTATCGAAGATCAACCCTGGGTCAGGGAGGTTGGGTGGCCTAGTGGTCTCTGGGCGGATTGTGCGAGCATATTCCGTATTGGCAGCTCCTAGAGAGGGAAGAGTAGGATTATTATGAGATCCATCCGCACTCCTGTACGCATACTTCTCTCCAACGTATCTAGACTATCTCAGCTCCCAGTCACGACTCAAAGGTATGCCGCCAATAGACCATATCACCCGATACTTACGCCAACGGTGGATGAGGGAGCGAATCCCAAAGTTCGTTGAGAAACAAGTTCGTCAGCTTCACTCGATTTTTAGACTCATCTGGAAGTTTGCTAACAAGCTGGATAGGGAAGAATAATTAGTATTGGCCTCGCTGAGTCGCGCAGAGAATACAAACCTGAATAACACGCTCCATGAGCATCGTCTTATCATCAATTGGCTGTCTGGTCACTTTATTCTCGAGGAATGACACGAGGGTACTAGCATCCTTGATTCCCATGCTTCGAAGATCCGCCCAAATGCTACTGCTTGCTTCCTCCTCGATGTAGCTACCATCGCCCGTCTCCGTGGGGAGAGGACGACGAGCGGCATGGATGACTTGTTTGTAATCCTTGAATGTGGACGATGAGTCCACCCCTCTGTTCTCTCTCTCCCTCTCCGGCACCTTCCCACTAGAGGCTTCTCTCTGCTCTCCAAAACCAGCACCAAGAGAAGGACTAGCCTCGCCGTCAGTGTCGGTGTTCAGTTTCATTTTAGTGGATGCTCTCTCGATCCACCAAAGCTGTATGATAGGACCCTGTTGATTTGATGGAATAGTTCGCTAAATATGGGAAGTACATGAGGTAGGAATCTTTAAGAGTCTTTATTCCATCCATGCAGCTCTATAACTACTGTAACCACTTGAAGAACCATCCCACATCGACCAATTGCAAGGCGTCAACTTTACATCACGGAGCTTGTCGGATGGATATGTAATGAATAATTACATGTCCATGACTAAAATTGGAAAAAAGGCAGTTATCATGTCATAGCCGCTGAAAATGGCTATTGTTCGACTATGGAAGCTTGTCAACTTTACTTGTACCAGACGGAAGGCCACGGTAACTCTCAATCACCATCTGGAGCAGCCATATTACACAATGCCTTCCTGGTATTCGATGATTTCAAAAACAGCTTTCTTGGGTACTCCCTTTTCGTCCACTGTTTGGTTGGGTTTTAACCTCCAGCATGCTTGATGGAGAGAGTCCCCTTTCAATTATCATATCGTCCTTTAGGCCTATCTTAAATCACTCTATTGAGTCCTTCAAAACAGGTTTGTAGGCATTGCCTCCGAACCCCTGGCAGTACTCAATCGTTTGCCTACTGAATTTGCCAGTCAACTGCTTCTCCATTGTATGAAACCAATATCTAGAGCTATCCTCATTAGTGTGTCAGTCGAGAATGGATATATTTTGATGCCTTTCACCTACATTGGCGTCCGTATAGAAGGCTTGCTCGCCAGTTTCTCAGGTTCTCCATCCATGATAGCGTACTTGCGACTTAACGAGCTTCACTGAGTGGATTATTGGTCGATAATCTCGTAGGAGAAACGCCGAGGGTAAGGCTCGCAGTAGGGACTAACGACCGGCCTATATTAGCGGTGAATTTATATTATCTTGAACATATGGTCCACAAAAGTGTTTTAGTACTTATCAATCTATGCGTGCATAACGTAATGCATCACCAAGCTGGCCAGCTGGCTGCCGCCCACCGCCGGAAAGTACTATATACTAATTTTGAAGCCTTTCTTACCACAAAAATTGATATATGCGTTATCTATAAAACCGATTGACTATTTCTCGGGATATTTGAGCCAATCATGGCCTGTTTTATCACATGTGCTGCAGGTTGGTGGCCTACGCAGCCTGGAAACTGGCTGGTGTGCTTCCTCTACTTAGACCTGGCCTGCCCATTTGGCCCAAAATGGGGCAAAACCCAGCTCGCACGTGCTTTGCATAAGTTATCCCTCTTTTATTGTAATTTTCGCTGTATCAGCTTTACAAGAAGAAATCATCCTAAATTGGTGTGGAAGGTAATGTCACAGAGTACAGGCATTCACCAGCAATGCAAGATGTTTGTATACTTTGGCCTGTTTGAATATAGGGCAGGAACCCCCTTCACATACTAGATAGCGCAGCACTGGCAGGCCCAGCTTCTTTCTTTCCTTCTCCATGTTAGTATTTCGACAGAGAGTCTACCAATGAATTTATATTGTTTGAGACTGTCACAAAAGCAAGCTGCTCCTCTTCAAGATCAAATTTAACTGCACACATAAAGAGCATTAAATCTTGAATTGTTCTAGCAGACAAAGACCCTTGGCGGTAGTGGCAAATATCACAAGCAAAATTGAATAAATGCTCAACCCTTGATGCAGTTCACCTAATGTTTTAATATTGTTCTTCGCCAGTAATTATGTACACATGACTCACATATCTGTCAAGTCAGACAATGCTATGGGCCTTCTTGTATTTTCACCTTGTCGGGCACTACCGCCGAGCCCGCTGAAGGCTCGTATCAAGCGTCTAGTCGTTTAGCGCGGATCCTAGGTGTATAATAGGATAGACTATCTCCTGTGGGTATTTTTAAAAAGGTAGCATGTTCTGTTGTCTTTGAAGGATCCCTCCTTTTTCTCTCCCCTGTCTTTTCTCAGTCCGAACACCCATCATCAACAATATGATGAAAACCTCTCCGACGGCCCAGCCGCCGCTGCGGATTGGTACCCGACGATCCAATCTAGCTATCGTCCAGGCTGAGGGCATTTGTGATAGTCTGCAAAGATTACACCGGACCGATCATATGAGATTGAGGCTCTCCGCACACTGGGTGATAGAGACAAGTTGACGGCGCTTTACAACTTTGGCGCCAAGAGTCTTTGAACAACCGAGCTGGAGGAAAAGCTCACTTCTGGTCAATTAGATGTCATCATGCATTGTCTGAAAGGTAAATAGGTCTTCTTTCTCTTCTTTGTCTTTCGTAATTTGCTAACTGGACCAGATATGCCGACAAGACTTCCCGACCCTTGTGAACTCGCAGCTATTCCGCTCCGGGATGATCCCCATGACGCCCGATCATCAAGGCTGGTCTGTCTTAAACGAGCTTGAAAACCCTCCCCCAGGGTGCAGTAGTAGACACTTCGTCAGTCCGGCGCTCGGTGCAGCTTCGCCGTCTCTACCCCCATCTTCGCTTTGCCAATCTCCGCGGCAATGTGGAAACATGTCTAGCCAAGGTTGACGACCCAAACAGCGAGTATATTTGCATGGTAGTGTCGCCGTGGGTCTCGAGCGGGTAGGCCTCAAATATCGTATCAATCAGTACCTTCGCTCCAAGGATGGGGGCGTCTTCCGTGCCGTCGGGCAAGGCACCCTGGGCTTGGAGATTCGAAAAGGAGATAGTCAGATGCAAGAATTACTAAACCAGCTGGCTGACCAAAAGTCCACTCTTGCTTGCCTTGCTGAGCGGTCTCTCATGTAGACTCTCGAAGGCGGTTGTAGTGTCCCCATTGGGGTCGAGACAGAGTGGATCCAATCAGAAGACTTAAGGATGAGCGCTATCGTTGTCATTCTGGATGGATTCCAGAGTGTTCAGGACACCATTGATTCGAGGGTGCAAACTGTCGGCGAAGCAACGGCACTCGGACGAGAACTAGCGGCAAGACTGGCCAAGGTTAGTGCAGAGGCAATTCTGAACGACATCAATGCCAGCCAGCCATTCAAAGAATAATTATAGTACGGATTTTAGAAAGCTGCATATGAAATATCTTCTTGACTGATACCCATCATGCCTCTTGTACGACACTATACCAATTTGGCGCTAGAGAATCTTGCTAAAGAGACCAAGGCCCCCAGCAGAGTCACAACAAGCTCCTGAGTAGAACTGAGGAGACACGGCTGTGCATGCTCTGTATCGCTTCCAATTCAACTGTAGCCTGTTCGGCGCTGGCCACAATCTTAGGAAGCACTCTAGGTGGACTACATGGAGCCCTGGTGACGATAGAAACATTTTAAAGATGCTCTTAAGCATATACAAGTCTTGGGAGATCGAAGAGTTTGCCTGCTTTTACACATTTTCTAAGGAGCTAGATCAACCTTTTTATGAAACTCTCTGGGACATAGACCGAGACGGTCCAATATTTGAAGGACACCTGCGGCCGTACACCCCACCAGGAGCTTTTGATTTGACCAGTAGAGGTCAGTTTGATATCCCTTTTCTGTTTTTACCTCCACGTTATTATTACATCAGCAGCATCATGTTACTGTTCAAGTACAAAAAATAGCCCATGATGAAATGATAGGGAACAGAGGCGGTTACCTACAGGTAACTGTCTCCCATGGCCTCAAGTTGCTGTAATATGTTGTCTGTCGAATCAAGGACACGCACGCCTAGTCTCAACAATGCGAGAGATTATCCAATTGCCAAAACCAATTTTCACGGAAATGCCCTGGACAGTGTAACAGAAGATCTTCGGCTCCACGAGCTACAGGATTTGGAGGAAGAGTGGCGCAGCCCATCATCTTTCCAGCATAATAATGTAGAGCACCCTCCGCTGTCCTGGACATTAATATGGCGGGATTATTACGGCGACCTGGGTTCAGATCCTACAAAGGATGACTGCCGCTTCTGGGGGCGCATGATATGGGGCACAGCGCGACTAGAGCGCATAGGTACAACGGAGATACTTCTCCGGGAACAGGAGGAGCGTTGGGGGATGAAGAATGGGATCCTTTGGATTATGCGTGGTACTAGTACCTCAAAAAAAGGCCACGGAGATAGTTCTTTAGGTGCATTTTGTAAAACTTGTCTAGTCTTTGGCCAGTGCTACTTGATTGAGTTCTTGTTTTACCCTCCCATCAAAGCGCATACCGAAAATGCTTCGACTCTATATCAATCATACTTTTCGCTAGTAATGATGATAGTCTTGCCCTCGAGACGACTGGGCTTCGGAAACATGGTTTTGTTTCTGGAATTGTAAGATAATGTGTGGCGGCAGAGGCAGTTTCAATTGATAATTCAATAGTTGTATGTCGGTATAGTGAGCAGAGCCCCAGTTTAAATGAAGGAGGTAGGATATTCGTAATGAGGGTAGACATAGTCTCGTTAAAACGATAGCCCAGGGTATCCTTTGCGCCGCTCAAGATCTTGAGAAGAAAATATGCAAAGCGTCATTCAAGCAATGAGAAGTCTAAGCAAACAGTTTTTACCTTTTTAGTATCCAACAAGCAAACCGTACAATGCCTCTCGCACGTTACTAAGCTAGTTAGGACCAAAAAGGGAAATATCCCACACCCATTTGATTCTTTAACCGCAGTGCAGTGTATGGAGTGTACATATTATTCTTGTTTCCACGGAGCATAGATGTTCGCTAGCTGTATAACATGTTTGATTATTTTGGTCAGTTTGGAGTAGGGTATGGATCCCTTGCACACACTAGATAGCCCATCGCCGGTAGGCCCTGCCTCTTTCCTTTCTTTCCTCATATTAGGATTTCATCAAATAATCTACCAATGGATTCCTATTGCATGATACCGTCAAGTTTGGCCAAAAACAATTATCAAAATACAATGAATGGTCCACTCCATCCTATCACTACTACGTAGAATATATTCATCTAGGAATTTTGCAGTGGAGGTGGAAGCTCATCCAGCTGCCGCTTGTGCTCCCCCTTGGCAATAATTTCGTTGATGGTCCTCCCAGCAGCCTTCATAGCCTCTAAATTGACAGGGACACCACAGTAAACGGCGACGCTGATTTCAATCTCTTTGAGACCTTTGTTAGCACTGTGGACATGAATTCCCGACTCTAGCCAACTTCTTGATGCGACCAGCATCCTTAGGTCTGACGGATACTTTTAGCATTCCTAACATTTGCTCCACCGGGAAACGAAGCCAGCTTATTGAGTAAACTACGCTGCTTGCGGTCTACACCGGGACAAGACCACGTTGCCCCAGCACCACCTAATTGGGTGCTAGCGACTGTAGCCCCATAGGATATAACGATAAGACATGACTGCAATTGAAGGTAATTAAACAAAAGACAGATTCTCGGTAACAATCTGCTGATCTGGGTAGGCAAACTCGCTGGAACTGTCCTGCAACTCAGTGTCGACATAAGTATTGCCCACCACCTCGCGAGGGTTGCGAAGACCTAAACTGGGATAGACCATCACGGATCTGGTGTTATGTAGAACTTACAACATTTGAATAATGTTTATATAAAGGATAGACTGTAACAGCCTCAAACAATATAAATTTATAGGTAGACTTTCTATCGAAATACTAACATGGAGAAGGAAAGAAAGAAGCTGGGCCTTCCAGCACTGCACTATCTAGTGTGTGAAGGGGGTTCCTGCCCTATATTCAAACAGGCCAAAGTATACAAACATCTTGCATTGCTGGTGAATGCCTGTATTCCGTGACACAGACAAAAGAAGTAAGAAATTATTACTGCACTGTCTCTCACATATCAGTATTTCTGTCTGCCAGTTCTACCACTGAATTCTCTCAGTTTTCACCAATCTCTGACGTATGCGGAAAGTAACAGAGGATATCATCTTGAATCTCTAGATGAAAATTCCAGGGCCCTGTAGTTAAAACAAGCATTTTCTACCAGTCCTAACATATAGAAATTAAGTGTACAGAGCAAAGACCAAGATACAATGTGCAGCTTTCAGTCAGGATATCCATGTCCAAAAACCAACTGTAGAGGAACCTCCAGTTTAAATGGCTCATGAGCCAGGTCAGGCAATCTGATATCGAGGTTAAGAGCGTATAACCGTGCAGCAAATGCAGAGGTAAAACTAGGCGTCATGTCCAATGGTGTATGTATTGGCAAACAGATTGATGCCATCCATTCTTTCCTTGCCTCAGATGAGGGACTTAGTGACATTAATATATCACGAGTATCCAAGTCAATAAAACTTGATCGCAACCGAACCGGGAACAGTGGTGAGCATCTTGACCTCTGTGGTATTTGTTGAAGATTCTGGGTTGAATAGTATGTTTTGATACGTAACCGAGATCTTAAACGGCAGTTCAGAAAATTATGCTGAAAGTTCCCCACTAGCTTAACGGGGTTTGTTGGCATAAAGGTGACTGAGATCTCGCAGTAAGTAGCCCCTCTAGGAGCAGGTATATCTAGCTTAATTGGTGGAGGCTCCCTTGTTGACATAGCCATTTTCCCCACAGCTAAGCTCTTCCAGGGAATACAACAACGCTGTGTCTTTATCGTCCTCACACACGCCATCTGGAATTCCCCGGGGAAGTCTTCAGTAGCCGATGGCGGTTGCGCACCAGAACGAGGAAGTACTTGAATCTTGTTCATGGCGTAGAGACTGCGTAAAGGTGTATGCGTATTTCTGGGAGGGCTTAGTGTCACGCTGGTCTGAATTGCATACAAAACAAGCGGCTGCTTGTATCGTTTACTTGTTGCTGTATCCACGAATTCGCCACCATCCTCAAAGGAGGGGGGCAACTGGAGGGAGCCTTCTGGGTTCTCGGTGCCAGGTAGGAGGAATACTTTATGTGGGATGGTGAAGTCGAATTGGAGAAAGGATATTAGATCATTAGAGTTTGGGTTTTGTACAGGACTGGACCAGTTTGGTGTGCAGTCCATTTTGAGAAACTGTTTTTGGCTGTGTCAATAAAATTTGGATGACTTTCTTTTAAACATTATGACTTACCTGATGTTCCACCATATCTTCAAATGGGTAATAATCTGCGTTCTGGTCATGGTCATGTCTGTGCATCCAAACTCGTAAACGACCTAGTTATTGCATAAATAAAATTCTCATAAATAATCTTATTCTATCCATTGAGACAAACCTTCAAGTGTGACTCTTACATCCACAATGTTGAATTCCGGAGAAGTGATCTCAATGAAACCTGTAAGGGTATCTCCCGGGAACCAGGCCTTTTTGCCAGGAATACCAGGTATTATAACTCTCAGGACACAGAAATGGCATTTAGAATCTTCCATTTTGCATTCCTTTCTCTTGTAGTTTGTTGTTGACCATTGAGAGCATAGTTTCAGGCTATCCAAGTTCAACGTACGTTTTATATCGAATCTGGACTACTGGCAATCCCCAAATCGGAGCAAGTCAGCTGATCTCTCTAAATACACTCAAGCTTTGCGGCTTTGGAAGCACTATTTTACTATACAAGACATGACTATAGCAATTACCGACAATCACTCCATACATTCATATTGGTTTCTTTTCCTGGTTGCAGATTTGCAACTGGGCAGGCCTGAAAGGTCTCTGATATATGACAGTAAAACACATGGATTATTACTGTATTCTCTCGTCAAAAAGAAATTATGGGATGGACAAATCCAGAAACGGCATATAGAGAACTTACAGAATGGAAGGTAGCTGGAGATGCTGATCATCTGGACCGAAGACCCCTGCTGTTCATCACCCTTCTGCCAGGTATTATGACTCTATGATGACCACCAGCCTCAAGCTTTTCATAGTATGCATTTAACACTTTGGCTCTCTAGCTTAAAAGACTACACTCATAGGTTTGTGAAAAGAAAAGTGCTAAAATGACAAACACCCCCGGCACAATAGCATGTGAGTAATAAATCCAGCGCCATGTAGTGTGGTACACAATAATGCTTGACAACAACAGAGCTAGTGCTATTCCAAAGAGAGCAGCCACAAAGGACAATATCATGGGAGTGCTTCGGTCTTCAGCGTGGTAAAAGTCGTTGATAACGTGCCGACCATTGTAGAAGGTTTTTTGGGTTGTCCTGTCAGTCAATGGCATGAAAGCCCAACAGAAGAGAAAACATACATGCTCTCACGCCTAAGAAAAGTCACGCTATGACCATCCCAGCAAAAGAATGTGTGCTCCATCGCATGCGACAGTGTAGGCTATTTCAGAATCATTATATTAGCTTCGGGCAATCGTTCTTCGGTCTCTGATTCTTCGTGATGAACGAGCCTCCGTATCAACAAAAATAATCCCACTAATAACAGAAATCGGCCTTCTTCCATTGCTCTCAGAGAAAGGAGCAAATACCATCGGTGCAAGCCCAAACCCCACACAAGAGATCGTAATAGCCAGGTTGTACACCATCGAGCTGACACCCCATTCTGCGGTCAGCTCTGTTGACGCCGGGCTGGCCTGGCTTCCCCTGCAGAGTAACCGGCGAGGGCTTTCACTGCGCATGAGATTCAAATCATAATGGGTTTGCACCATTTAGGCCATAGAAATGGCGATCCATATTTCTTCAAGTCGGGGGGTTTTAATGGCGAGGATTGTCCGGGTCCAGGGAGTGAAGTGATGATTGATGTTAGGAGTGGTATGTCCAAGTCGAAGTAGAGATATTCGATTTCTCGGGATTTGGTCTTGGGGAGCTCGTCCATGCTCGCGGTCTTGTTATTGCATGAGGATGGATTCTAGGTCGCTGCCCAAGTCCATATTAACTGGAACTTTGTACTTAAAAGCCTTTTTGTACGAGTAAGGGATAGAGACTTCATGTTGATGAGAAGTCCCAAATATTCGTTCCAAAGGTTTGGAGAAATGTTCAATAATTATTTCATGATATAGTTGATTTATAATCTAGTTTCCTGTAGGAGAAATTCGACTTCTGATACTCCGTACTTGGAATATCCCCAGTACTTTTGGTGCCGGCCACCATTTTGGGGTGGCATTTCTCCAATTTGGAGCGGGGGAGAATCGACCACCGATTTCATGAGTCGAAGGCAAATGAGAAAGCAGTGTATGGAGCCTGGTATATTTACAATAAGTAACTGCGTGGTCATGCTTTGTTGGATTCGGTAGACTCACTGTACGGCTCCTTAAAAGGAAATCAATCTAACCTACAATTTGGCAAATCTATGTATTTACTAGGCTACAAATTTTGTTGATGTCTGTTCAAATGGCATTGATATGGATGCGGACTATTGACCAAACTTAAGCCATACCAGCCGGTTAGTAGGTTGGTGAGTGGCTACTAGCGAATCCCGGCTGTTGTATGTTTTGTTCTTGCTCTTGCCCAGTATCCAAGCGTTTTTGTTTTTGCCACAGCAGTGCTTGAATAACGACGGTAAAACATCATTGGTTATCTTGTGGCAGACTTGGGCTATAAGTTTTGATGTTTAGTAGTGCCCGTTTTAGGATGCCCTTGGCGGTCTCAAGGTTTTTCGTAATCAGCCAGTCTGAGCCGGCAGATGCACTACCTAGGCGGCGGGCCTCATATTGATGAAGCTTCTCAATGTTTTACAGAGCTCTGAGCTATAGCTAAATCATCCAGTTATGTTCGTTCGCGACGAAGATATCCTCCGCACGTGCTTTTTTTATCCTTTTGAAGTTTGGCTTGTTTCAAATTAAAGCAATCTCTTTCTCAAGTGACGTGACTCAAGGCGCGATGCCAGTAAGACTGGGCTGACTGAGTTTCATCATTCTGCTAGCTTCGGGTTGTGAGAGTGCCATCGGGTTGCTCATCCACTTTCTATGGAGACTGATACGAATTAGTACATATCCACCATATAGAAAGAGGGAGGAAATTAAATAACGCGAAATGACCATACCTGGGCTTTCCTTATCTATGAGAATAAACTCCCCCGGATACACCACATGAAAGCAACTTGGTATGAACAGCTTCCAAGTACTGTCTAATCTCTGAAGCTCTAAAAAGCCACCAAGCGTACTGGAACCAGCGCATAGAGATGTGAACCAACTCTGACCCCAGCACATGCCGTCTTCCAAGCTTTATGGTGTATAATTTTCGGCTTTTTGCTCATAATGACATCTGATACTATCAACATAAAAACA
Source organism: Aspergillus ruber CBS 135680 (assembly GCF_000600275.1). Lineage (NCBI taxonomy): Eukaryota > Fungi > Ascomycota > Eurotiomycetes > Eurotiales > Aspergillaceae > Aspergillus > Aspergillus ruber. The sequence continues at coordinate 65,705 of NW_024467348.1, read as the reverse complement.
TCAAACAGGCCAGTTTAGTTCAGTACAACAACAATTTTATCTCTGAAGGTGTTTCCAAGCACTGGGGGGCAGATAGCTCGGGGGCCAATAAGCTCGATCTGAAAATTCTCAAATCACTAGCTATTGGATGGTTGTGCAGGAACCGGGTCGTCCATAGCCAAGGTTTCGTCGTATGCTATGATGAACATAGTCGGTATTGAGGGCTCGGAATGGCATTGCGAGACTACTCAGCTCTAGAGACACAATCAACACAGGCAAAGAGGTCCTTTGTTGGTTGGTTTGCGTATAATTGTCAAGACAGGGACTGTAAGCAACAGAGGGCTTCCAGTAGATAGATGGAGTGATGTAGAAGAGAAGAAATAAAAAACTAGGGGGATGAAGTCTCTATATATCGGGCAAACGATGTGAATATGTCTCAGTGAATTGCACCATTTTTTCACAGGTTGTGCACTCCTTGATAAATGTGAATATACAGAATACTTTTTTAGATGCCATGCTCCATTTCGGGCTTGATATCGAAGACACCTCAGGCAGAAACGCCAATCTTATCCCGCATCTCACTTCGGCCACCTCCCTTGAACAAACTATGCAAATCGCAAGATATAAACAAAATCGAAATGGTGGATAAACCTCCGGTATGGCTAGAATCTGATATCTTATACCTCATCTAAAATAATACTGACCAATGCGAACGTTCTAGTTCCCCGACTCTGACGGGTCCTCCGACTTTGACGAAGACACCTCCACCCTCCCATTCCCAGAACCCCTCTCACGCGCCTCCTTTCTAACCCCCGACTTCGACCCAGCGCAATACCTCTCCTCCCTCCAAAACCGTCATCAAAGCCTCGAAGACCTGCGCCAGGAACTGCGCGACCTAGATCAATTGCTCAGCAGGGAATTACTCGATCTCGTCAACGAGAACTACCAGGATTTCCTATCGCTCGGAAACGCGCTGCACGGTGGGGAGGAAAAGGCAGAGGAAGTTCGCGTAGGACTGTTGGCGTTTCAGCGGGATGTGAATGCGATCAGGGATAAGGTCGAGGCTCGACAGGTTGAGGTAGAAGGATTATTGGGGGAGAAGAAGCAGCTGAGGAAGGATGCGAATGTTGGGCAGGCATTGTTGGATGTTGCGGAGAGGATTGAGGAGTTAGAGCAGAGGTTGATGATTGGGGAGAAGAATAGCCAGGGTCCCCGCGAAGAGTCGGATGAGTCGGATGGCTTCCTGGAAGAGAGTGATGAGAGTGAGAGTGATGATGGGCAGGCCCGCCAGGGCACTGCGGCTGCCGTCTCGCTGAAGCGACTTGAGCATCATATCCAGAAATACGTCGCCGTCACACGGTTATCTGCGCGCATTGGGGATGATCACCCATTTCTGCTCAGCCAACAACCGCGGGTAAATAAGATCCGATCCGCTGTGCTCCACGACCTTAAGACAGCTCTTGAGCAGGCTAAGAATGCTGGCGAGAAACGTGATTCGAAGATGTTATCGGTTCTGGGTCTCTACAAGCTGATGGGCGAAGATCCCAGCGCAATCACTGCGCTGAAGAATCTCAAGTTATAGACTGCGCCATGGTCCGAGTTCCTTGCATAGCGGTGGCGTTTGGGTTCTAGCTTCTTTTCATTTTCATGTCTCATCCATAGACAGGTATATATCGCAAAAACTCATTACCGTGATACACCGTTCCCTTTCCTAAAATGACATAATTTGTACACGAATGAAATTGTCAGACATGAAAGACTATTTTACACGCCACGCAAAGCCGTGGTATCTGGCGAGTCATCCGACTTGAACTCGCCATTCAAGCTGAAGCCAGCACCGTGCGTCGAACTCAGCACCTAATTAATGTTAGACATGTCATGTGATTTAAATTCTGAAGACAACTCACCACTTCATAGATCTCCTTAACAATACGGTCGTTAAGCCCAGATGCATCCTTCTTGACCTGGTCAATGGTTGCCCGCAGGTTGTCACGCAACTGTTCCGGGGAGAACGCCAGCTGACCAATGGGTATCCGGATAACAGCATCTCTTTCTCTGTAGATCGTACCGCCCCGCAACATCTCGACTCGCGATGCCACATCTTCAACCACAGTACCCGTCTTAGCACTAGGCATCAACCCCCGAGGACCAAGGACACGACCCAATCCAGCCTTATTCAATGCAGCCAAACTGTCGGGGTGGCAGATGAGGCGGTCGAACTCGATTTTGCCGTTCTTCACCGCGTCGAAAACCTCATCTTCTCCGACAAGGACTGCTCCTGCTGCGCGGGCATCCTTCTCATGCTTTGTGCCTGACGGGCAGACGACGCAAATGCGGGATTCGGTCTGGACGGAGTGTGGGAATCGGAGCATGTTACGGATGACCGGACCGTCCTTCTTCGTTTTTAAACGGATGTGGATTTCGTATTTCGAGATGGTGGGCTCACGACCGACTTCCATCGCACGGATATACCTGGTAGGTAAAGTCAGTCCTCCGTCTACAATCCGGAGCCGGTAATCCACAATACTCCCATACCTCATGGCATCGCAAAGAGAAAACTGCTGTATATCCTTCAAATCCCTCTGTGTAAATTCCCTAGCACCCTTCTTCGGCTTCGCCTTCGCTGCCTTCTTGCCCTTGCCCTGCGCTTGAGGGTTATTGCTCTTGGCTCCACGAAGTTGCTGTTGGTAAAAGGTCGAGAGGAATGGGGCCATTGGGCTCTGGCGGGCTGCAGGTCGGCATGACGACAGAATACTCCTTGCCGCAGAGGGTAAGGCAGAACCGTACGAAGACATGGTGCTGAAATTGCGACACACAGCGTTCGGGCTCTTTTTGGCGACGGGGAATGTTTTCTGCTCCGAAGCATCTCTCTCGGACCTGGGTCGGAGAAACATAATGCCGGCGGAACCACCCTATGCCATTGCCCCTCCAACTTTTTCTCTTCTTCCCCGCGACAAGATTTCAATTCATTCTTCATTTGTCCTGTACGGATTGTGTCGTCAGGATGTCTTGTCAGCTTACTTTGGCCTCGCAGGCCAACCAAGCTGAGTTGCTTCCGGTGCTTCTCGTTGCTACCTCCGTCAACGCCGCACGCCCAACCCCAGTGATTGCGATCAACTACGAGAATACAGCTCTTCTGCACGAGGGCGAAAAGGCCGTTGTACAGTTCACCGGTGCCAGTGGCTCTCCGGTTTATGGTACTGAGAAGGCCATCCAGGAGCTGCGTGCCAATTTCCCGTTCCTTAACAGCAAGGATGAGAAAACCGTGAGTCACGCTTCCCCCGGTCTACGCAACGCCTTTTTCTGACTCTCTTATGTACAATAGGAGAACCAATGGCTCTCTCAGCTCGCCTCGTTTACCGTCCTTGACTTCAAGGCTGTCGAACCTCTGCTTCAGAAACTCGATGCTTATCTCATGCTTCGATCTTTCGTCGTCGGCTACGCTCTTTCTACTGTTGACATTGCGCTCTGGGGTGCCCTCCGAGGGAACCGGGTCGCCATTTCTGCTATCAAGAAGGGAACGCTCGTGAATCTGACTCGGTGGTTCCGCTTTTTGGAAGAGCTTTGCCCCTGGGCCAGCTCGGCCCTCGAAGGCTTGACTGGGGCAGCCAAGGAGAAGAAGGGCAAGAGCAGCCAGGGCGCTAACTACGACGTCGGCCTCTTGAACACCGAAAAGGGAGTTGTGACCCGTTTCCCTCCCGAGCCTTCTGGATATCTCCACATCGGTCACGCGAAGGCTGCCCTTCTCAACGACTACTTTGCCCACGAGAAATACACCGGAACCCTTCTTGTCCGTTTCGATGACACAAATCCCTCCAACGAGAAGTTGGAGTTCCAGGACGCCATCATTGAGGATCTTTCGCTCATGGGTATTAAACCTGACAAGATGAGTTACACCAGTGACTACTTTGATGAGCTGTACCAATACGCTCTTCAGATTATCCGGGAAGGAAACGCCTATGCCGACGATACTGATAAGGAGACAATGGCCGCCCAGAGATTTGACGGTCTGCCCAGTAAGCGTCGTGATGCCTCGGTTGAAGAGAACCTTGCTCGCTTTGAGGACATGAAGAACGGCACTCCCGAGGGAGTTAAATGGTGTATTCGTGCCAAGATGTCCGTTGACAACCCTAACAAGGCCATGCGTGATCCTGTCATCTACCGCTGCAACCCTGCAGAGCATCACCGCACTGGTCCTAAGTGGAAGGTCTACCCCACCTACGACTTCGCCTGTCCCATTGTGGACTCTCTTGAGGGAGTTACACATGCCCTGAGAACTATTGAGTACCGTGACAGAAACCCTCAATACCAATGGATGATCGATACTCTTAAACTCCGTACTGTTCATATCTGGGACTTTGCTCGCATGAACTTCGTCCGGACGTTGCTCTCTAAGAGAAAGCTCACCAAGCTTGTCGAGCATGGCGTCGTTTGGGGATGGGATGACCCTCGTTTCCCCACCATACGTGGTATTCGCAGACGCGGTATGACCGTTCCGGCTCTTAGGGAGTTCATCCTGAGACAGGGACCCAGCAAGAACATCATCAACCTTGACTGGACTCTCTTCTGGGCTACCAACAAGAAGTACATCGACCCGGTTGCACCGCGCCACACTGCTATCCTGAAGAAGGATGCCGTTAAGGCTATTGTCAAGGGTGCCCCTGGTGCTCCATTCATTGAGGAGAAGCAAAAGCACGCCAAGAACGCTGCTGTTGGCACCAAGAAAGTTGTCTTCAGCAACTCGATCCTCTTCGAGCAGGAAGATGCCAAGACCTTCAAGCAGGATGAGGAGATTACAGTCATGAACTGGGGTAACGCCTTTGTGCGCAAGATTGAGACTGACTCTGCTTCTGGTCTTGTCACCGGACTTGAGCTCGAGCTCCACCTGGAGGGTGATGTCAAGAAGACCGAGAAGAAGGTTACTTGGTTGTCCACTGAGGGTCAGGAACTGGTTCCTATCGAATTGGTGGATTTTGACTATCTTCTCAACAAGGATGCCATGCAGGAGGAGGACAAGCTGGAGGATGTCCTGAACCCCAAGACTGAGTTCCGCGACGACGCCGTGGCTGACTGCAATGTCGCTGATCTGAAGGAGGGTGACATTATCCAGTTCGACCGCAAGGGCTACTACCGTGTTGACCAGGCGTACTCGCCGGGCAAGCCGGCTGTTCTGTTCAACATCCCTACCGGCAAGACTGGAAAATAAATGAGTTAGTTAGCGGATACTACCGATGATTAATGAGGATATACGAACGTCAGAACGAAATATCTTACTCCGTATGTAGGAAAAATATATTCATAGCTTGACATCTTGTCAGTTCAAGGTTACATTAATTTGGACTTTTTAGTAAGGATATTTAATCTCGCAACCGATCAGATGCCGTTCTCCATACTTGGATCTGTCTGCTCCGGCAAAATATACATGTAGCAAGGGCTCTGACATTTCCGGATCACGGCGGAGACTCTGTGAAATGTAGTAGTCCCAAAAATTCATAATTTTATCATGACGGGATGTTTCAAGCCTCTCAAACATCACATCCATGACGTTACGAGCGGTCGACGGCCGTTATGGGCTGTCCGGAAAGGGAAACTGGTCACAGTCGAAGCAACCCTCCGCTTTTATACTTCCGCAGCAAACGATTACGAGACAGCCTCAAAGAGAGGAACCAATTCAGGGCCATAATTCATTAAGAATCCTCTTAACAAACCACTTGGAAACAGTTAAAAGGGTGGTTGTATCTTCCGATATGGTCCCGTGACCGCGGAGGCCCGGATCTCCCGGCCCGCCCAACGCCAACGTCCCACGGACCACATTCTAATTCCAGCATGCCAATGACACCTGCAACCACCAATTCCCCGTACTCAACCATGTCTGTCGTTACATGACCTGCGTCTCCTTGTTCGTCGTCTCCTGTCAAACTGTCCACGGTCTCTTCCGGGGATCCTGCCGATGGGCAGACTTGCCAAGACCGTGGTTCTTATAAAGTCAATTGAACCAGTATGGTTATCTCCGGAACGAATGGAAGAATGAGAAAAGGGGATGACGGCTAATGCAAGGCCATGAAATGGTCCATCAACTTATTCTACGTCATGACACTGTAGAGCTCGACAAGAGTGACTGACTTCCCGGAGTCCCGGGAAGCACAAGAAACACAGCGATATTCGCACCAAGCAACCTGTTTTCTTTTGTATATCCAGCCTTGCCGGGAGCTTCCTAGCCTCGACGTCAGCATGATAGTCTGATATGGTGGAACGCATTGGCTCCCGGGTAACAATTGACTTCGGGGTCGCTGCCCTGTAACTTCTAAGAGCGAGACGGCAACTTTCTATTCCTATTTTCCCACCGGGTAGTCACAATATCGTAAGGGAAGACTTTTCCACCCAACGATCGTTTCTGACTTTCTCTCATTTCTCTTTCTCTTTCTTCCCTCTCTCCTTGCTTAATCTTTTCCCCTCCCTTTTGTCGTCAGAGTGTGTCTGGCGGAAGTGAGTGCAGTGCAGAGCAGAGCAGCAGAGTGTATCGAGCGAGGCAGCCAGCCTGAACCATCTTGCTGCCGCGGTAAGTGATTTCGAAAGACACAAGGATGGCCCAGCAAGGCAGCTCTGGCGGTGACATCGAGCGCGGAGATGCCCCCAGGCGGGTCTCCGAAGCTCCCTCGAGGCGTATCTCCCGAGCATCTATCAAGGAGGACTGGGGCCAACTCGACGAGTATGGCAAACTTGTCAAGTATGTCTCAACCTACCGCGACGCGGGTGAAGGAGATGGACACGCGGCCGACGAGGAGGAAATAGAGAAAAGGGTTTGGTACGCTCCTTGGAAGACGCGAAAGCTGCTTGTCAGGAAGACGGGTGATAATGCGGGCCAGTTTCCTGAAGAATGGCGTATTACGGATATTCGGGAGGGCTTGCCTAGTAGTGAAGTCCCGAATCGACGTCGGCGATCGGGATGGAACGAGTTGACTTCTGAGAAGCCGAATCCGATTGCTCAGATTCTATCCTACTTCAGGGGTCCTATTCTTTATGGTAAGCCATTTTATTCTTCTAGCCATTATATTTGGACTATGTCTAACATCTTTTACAGTCATGGAACTGGCCGTTCTGCTTGCTGGTGGTTTGGAGGACTGGGTTGACTTTGGTGTGATTATCGGTATCTTGTGTCTGAACGCTGCTGTTGGTTGGTACCAAGAGAAGCAAGCTGCAGACGTCGTTGCCAGTCTTAAGGGAGATATTGCTATGCGGTCATTGGCTATCCGTGACGGCAACGAACAGGAAATCCTTGCTCGAGAGCTCGTCCCTGGTGATGTGGTATGTAGCAACCGCAGAAATGGTGCGGTTCTTCTCAGTGCTGACACAATGATAGATCGTCATCGGTGAAGGTCAGGTTGTTCCCGCAGACTCCAAGGTTATTTGCGACTACAAGGATTCAAATGGCTGGGAAGAATTCCGCGCGCTGCAAGAACGTGGTGAACTCGAAGAAAGCAGCTCTGGCTCTGAGGAGGAAGAAAACAAAGAGGGCAAAGAGGCCGATGGAGATGAAGAAAAGAAAGAACAGGAGCAACAGAAGGCCAAGAAGCGAGGTTACCCCATTTTGGCTTGCGACCATTCTGCCATTACTGGAGAGTCTCTTGCTGTTGATCGTTATATGGGAGAGACTGTTTTCTACACGACTGGTTGCAAACGCGGCAAGGCTTACGCAGTTGTCCAGACTACCGCGAAATACTCCTTCGTCGGGCGTACAGCCACCATGGTCCAATCGGCTCAGGGTGCTGGTCATTTCGAACTTGTCATGGACAACATCGGTACTTCCCTTTTGATTCTGGTTATGGCCTGGATTCTCGCTGCGTGGATTGGTGGTTTCTTCCGTGGTCTACCGATTGCTTCACCTCGTCAGCAAACGCTCCTGCACTACACTTTGGCTTTGCTGATTGTCGGTGTTCCTGTCGGTTTGCCTGTCGTGACAACTACCACCATGGCTGTTGGAGCAGCTTATCTGGCTAAGAAGAAAGCTATCGTGCAGAAGCTTACTGCAATTGAGTCTTTAGCGGTATGTCACTATATCAGTTGGCACTGGACGAGACTAACGCAATAATAGGGTGTCGATATCCTATGCTCCGATAAGACCGGTACACTTACGGCAAACAAGCTGAGCATTCGCGACCCATATGTGTCCGAGGGCGTTGATGTCAACTGGATGTTCGCCGTGGCTGCTCTGGCATCCTCGCATAACATTGAATCGCTCGATCCCATCGATAAGGTCACTATCCTCACACTGAGACGCTATCCAGGTGCTAGGGAAATCCTCCGCAGGGGATGGCAAACAGAAAAGTTTACCCCATTCGACCCGGTCTCCAAGCGTATCGTGACCATCGCCACATGTGACGGAGTCAGATATACATGCACCAAGGGTGCTCCAAAGGCGGTTTTGCAACTAACAAACTGCTCCCCTGAAACAGCGAATGCCTATAAGAAGATGTCTACTGAATTCGCGCGTCGTGGTTTCCGTTCTCTGGGTGTCGCAGTTCAGAGAGAAGGCGAAGAGTGGACTCTTCTCGGTATGCTTCCCATGTTTGATCCGCCTCGCGAGGATACGGCGCAGACGATCCACGAAGCTCAGAACCTAGGTATCAGTGTAAAAATGCTTACTGGTGATGCTCTTGCTATTGCCAAGGAAACTTGCAAGATGCTGGCGCTCGGAACTAAAGTGTATAATTCGGATAAGCTGATCCATGGAGGTCTCAGCGGTGCCATGGCAGGTGATTTGGTTGAAAAGGCAGATGGATTCGCGGAAGTGTTCCCAGAGCATAAGTATCAGGTCGTTGGCATGCTCCAGGAACGTGGCCATTTGACTGCAATGACTGGAGATGGTGTTAACGATGCGCCGTCATTGAAGAAAGCTGATTGCGGTATCGCAGTCGAAGGAGCTTCTGAGGCAGCCCAGTCTGCTTCGGACATTGTCTTTTTGGAACCTGGTCTATCGACAATCATTGACTCGATCAAGGTCGCTCGACAGATTTTCCACCGCATGAAAGCCTATATTCAATACCGAATTGCCCTTTGCTTGCATTTGGAGATTTACCTGGTCACATCCATGATCATTCTGAATGAAAACATCCGTGTCGAGCTGATCGTCTTCCTGGCCCTCTTCGCCGATCTTGCAACTGTTGCAGTAGCCTATGACCATGCATCGTTCGAACTACGACCCGTCCAATGGCAACTTCCAAAGATTTGGTTCATCTCCGTCCTCCTCGGTATACTGCTCGCACTGGGAACATGGGTGGTCCGCGGTACCATGTTCCTGCCCAACGGCGGTATCATCCAAAACTGGGGTTCCATCCAAGAAGTCCTCTTCCTCGAAGTTGCGCTCACAGAGAACTGGCTGATCTTCGTCACGCGAGGGGCAGACACATGGCCGTCAATCCACCTCATCGCCGCCATTCTGGGCGTCGACGCACTGGCCACCATCTTCTGTTTGTTCGGTTGGTTCAGTAACGAAACCATGCCTACCAACCCGCCAACGTCATTCGTCGAGACCAGAAATGGATGGACTGATATAGTCACTGTCGTCCGTGTTTGGGGCTACTCAATCGGCGTGGAAATCGTCATCGCATTAGTGTACTTCATGCTGAACAAGTTCAAGTGGCTCGATGACTTGGGCCGGAAAAAGCGCGACAAGGGTGATCTGTGGATTGAGAATTTGCTCGCTCATCTGTCGCGTCTTACAATCGAGTACGACAGAGAGGGAGAGCCCAAGGGACGGTATTATCTTGCTGCGACCAAGGAAGAGGAAGAGATGGAGTAAAGTATGGGATGTCAAGTTATGCTGGCTGGGAAAACCTACTCTCTTGTTGGCTTTCAGGTTCCCTTTTCCGTTTACTATGTGTGTTTTGCAACCTGTTACATTTGATATCACGGAGTTCGAGTTTGGTGGAAAAATGTCTTATCCAAGGTATACTCTACAATTATATAATCACTAATATCTGGTAGTTCTATTGGAGTTAGATAGTTTAATTAATATATATACCTATGTCGGTTTGTTTTATTACATTTGGTGTCATTTTTTATGTGCAATTTTTTCTAAATTCACATGGATATCATGTGACGGTTACTCAAGGTCAATAACGCATCAAGTTTACATCCTTGCTCCAGGTCTCGGGACATTTTTGCCTCATATAGGCACTACACTTCTTAGGAAGACGGGCAAATTGACTTACACTCCTTCAGCTATCCAACCTCAATTCTCTCTGTGTTGTTCTATCCGGCCATGGAAACCAAATCGCCAAATTCGTTGTCATTGAAGGTGTTTTTTGGCCATCGTCTGAATGAGAACGACACAAATCTCCTCCACCAATGTCTTGAGCTCATCACGCAGCATTTTGGTCCCAACTTCTTTGTTGGTGGGATAGCTAGAAGCAGCCATGAAGTGTCTGCAAACACCGGTGACGAATCTCCTCTACCCTCAATACCACTATACCTACTGACAACAACCCATCTACCAGAATTTATCGACCTATCAACCACCACAAATCCACTCTCAGCCCTACAAGCCATAACCAGCACTCTCTCAAGAGTCGGAGAATCCAAACTATCCAATGCCCTAGACCACGTTCTCTACCTCTGCACCGAAGACCGCGAACTAGGAGGCCAAGGTCTCAGTCCTACGCATCCATTTACAGACGCAGATCGTGAGAAAGTTCGTTCTTTGGCTGATTCGTGGTTATATGCCAGTACCTATGATACGCAGATTCCTGGTACGAATTTAAAGGCGACTAAGAATCGTAAGCCCATGACACTTTCGGAGAAGATATTTATGCACCACGTACTTCCAGGGAGCAGGACTATAGAGTTGAAAGCTGGAGATGTGGTGCCTGTATCTGTGGATTGGGTTCTTGCGTCGGAAGTGTCCTGGAAGGTTTGACAACTTTATTTACTCAGATACCCAACATTACGATACTAACTCTGGTTACTATAGGGCATGATGAAAACAATCAATGAAGTCGGTGCCACGAAGATCTGGCGCAATGACCGGTTCTGGTTAGCGGCTGATCACATCGTCGATCCGAGAATTGAGCATGTGCCGAAAGTTAAGGCGTTGATTGAGAAGTCTGAAAAGGCGCAGAGGGATTTTAAATTGACGGATTATAAGGGGAAGAATGCATGTCTCCTGTTGCTTGGTTGCATTACCGTACTAATATCCTGATCGATAGTACACGATTCTTCACACAGAATTCGTTCGGGAAAGGGCCCAGCCCGGAATGCTCCTGGTAGGCTCGGACTCACACACCTGCTCCTCCGGAGCCGTGGGCTGCCTCGGAATTGGCCTCGGAGCTGCAGATGTTGCAATGTCATTGCTTACTGGGGCTTCATGGTTCAAGATTCCAGAGTCGATTAGAATTGATATAGTAGGAGAGCCGGGGTTCGGTATTGGAGGGAAGGACGTTATTCTCCATATACTGGGACAATTGAAGCGGAATACTGTCGCTGCGGATAGGATTGTGGAGTTTGGGGGGCCAGGGGCGAAATATCTTTCTTGTGATGACCGGTTTTCTATTTGTAATATGTGCACGGTATGTCTATCCACTTGTTATCAGAAGCTCTGCTGATATTATCAGGAATTCGGCGCCATAACAGGAGTCTTTATACCAGATATAGTCGTGCGAAACTACATAAACCGTCGAAAACGAACTCTCTACAAGTCCTCACCACTATATTTCCACCCCGACAACGACGCCCAATACGCAGAAACCTTCACTATAAACCTCACACACGTCCAACCCTACATCGCCCTCTACCCCTCCCCCGATAACATCATTCCAATCAAAAACTGCTCTCCAATAACCTTCGATGGCGCCTTCATCGGAGCCTGCACCACAACCGAAGAAGACCTGATACTAGGCGGCCTCGTCCTACAGGTTGGATTACAGGAGAATCTATCATTGAAAAATGGTAAGAGACATGTAGTGTTCGGTTCTCTGCCTATTACCAAACGATTACGGGAGCTTGGTATTACGGAAATTTATCAGGATGCTGGGTTTCGGGAGTCTGCACCGGGGTGCAGTTTCTGCGTTGGGATGGGGGCTGATCAGGCGGGTGTGGGGGAGACGTGGCTTTCGTCTCAGAATCGGAATTTTAAGAATCGGATGGGCAAGGGTAGGTCGTCCTATTTTGATTTCAGATGCAAAGCATGATGCTAATAGTGAGTATAGGCTCATTTGGCAACCTCAGTTCTGCGGCTGTTGTTGCAGCATCGAGCTTTTCGATGTCACTGGTCGATCCATCGCCATTTCTCGAGAAAGTGGACAGGAGCTTATACAAATCCTTAACGCGGAAAAATACCATTTCAAAACAGGCCGACGCGGTTGTATATGTCGAACCCAGTGTTCCGAAGCAGCAGCCCAGTCAGCAGCCCCTAAAAGCAGGCGCTGGCGTGGACCAGCAGACGCCTGGTAATCACACATGGATAATCTCGAGCAGAATCCAAACTCTCGGGGACTTCATCGATACTGACGCAGTGAGTATACTTTTAAATATTAATAATATCCGGGCGCTGAGAAGAAAAATCAGCTAGCACCAGCCGAATACCTCGTCGAATGCGAAACAGACGAAGCCCTAGGCCAGCACTGCATGGAACACACATTCCCTGAATTCCGGGGGGCAGTGCAAGCAGGTCGTCAAGTAATCGTGGCAGGTGAGAGCTTTGGTTGCGGGTCGTCTCGTGAGGAGGCGCCCAGGGCTCTTATTGGTATTTTCTCTCTTCTAATTCCGGTACCTCTACTCAAAGGCTAATGCGTGATAGGCCTAGGAGTCCAGTGCGTAATCGCCAAATCCTTCGCCTTTATTTACGGCCGCAATCAGCCTACCCTGGGACTTCTAGGGATTACTATACGGGACGAGTCGTTCTACGAGAGTGCAACAGACGATGCTGAGATCATAATCGATGTCTACAGCCGGGAGCTTACCATCGGAAAAGGGAGGTGGAATTTTGAGCTCGATAATCTAGAAATCAAAATGTTGCAGAACAAAGGCCTGGCGGAAGCATATAAAAAATTCGAGAAGAATGTATTTGATAATCTATGTGGAGATGGACATACGGAAGGGCCGGGGATGGAAGGCAAGTCTATTCATTCGTCGCTGGCGTGGTGAATGTGCAGTTTTCTCGAAACATCAGGCGGAAAACACCAGCTAATTCCAGTTTCCATTCCATTCCCTAATATGCTTCAGTCTAAACTTGTTAAGAGATACGTAGTTCCACATAAATCTGAACCATCACAACTACTCTCAACGTGCAGTGATATTGTTAGTAGACCCACTCCCCACCATCCATTAAACAACCCTCACACACTATAATCCTACCAAAGCCCCGGCGCCGGCCTCGCATGTAACTTCCTCGGCCTCCTCAAACCATCCATCACATCCCCAGGAACCATCTCACTCTCCAACCCCAACACCCTCACAACCGCTGCCATCGACGCCCCATGCCAAACCAGTTCCTCAACCACACTTCTCAAAATCATAGGCTAGAAGTCCCTCGGGCGAATTTGTCGATACAGACCACCAACCTCATCAACCTCAACTTTGCCCTGGGTGGCTTGATGGTTCCGGTAGTCGTTGGCTGAGGGGCATGTTGATGTTGAAACATGCCAGGTTTTGCTACTTGTGCACAGGATTAGTAGTCTTTTTCTTCATATCCAATGAAAAAGTCCAAATCGGAAGGGGGACTTCCAGCCGGGGTCGTTGTGATTTGGGGTGAAATTTGCTTTGCAGGTGCTGCATAGCACGATTCCTTATCAGGAGAATAGGGCTGTAGTTTAGGAGGCCTTTTGGTGAGGTGGTTTAGTTGGCTTATTAATTAGTCTTTCTTTAGGTCCTAGTTATAGTTAGGGTTGGGGACATACGTACAGTTTGATAGTCCCAATCTACCACGAGGGAAACATCGGGTGGTACAGGGATGCAGGTCCAGCATTGGTTTCGGGAGAGCAGTTTATTTGTTGTTTGGCGGTTTTTGTGAAGGTTATGTATTGGTCTGATGTGGGTGGCATAATATGGTTGGTTCTTCTGCTTGTGTTTGTGATTTTTTGTAGTTTACTAGATGCGAACTAAAGCCTAGATTTGTCATCTGGCTCGATTACAGATCTGCTACTTCATCAACACTTGTATATGTGTTATCTTAAGAGAAGGCGAATCTTAGATAGGAATTTACTTCTTATACAATCAGTCACTAAATTAACCAAAGCTCAAAAACAAATAAAATTATCACAGCTTGCTCTGCGGCGTATCACTGTACAATGCCCGGGTCCGGTTCATAGCCTCCACAGCCTCCCTCTCGATACGCTTGAGGAGCTCGCTGCAGGTTGGGATATCATGAATTAATCCCATGACTTGACCCGCAGTCCACACCTATACTGGTCAACAACATTTCAAATTGAGAGAGCAGGGGAAACGTACACCAAAATCCACATCACCGTTCAAGAATACCTCACGTCCACGCTTACCACTGACAAACGGAGCGACATCGCTGAATTCCCCGCTCTTGCTCTCCTGCTCCGCCTTCAACGCTTCCCGCGACACCTTGTTGCTGAACAGTCGGCTGGTGTTCCTCCAGCGGCGCAGCACCAGCGCGGTATCAGTCTCCTGGGAATTCACAATCGTCTCCTTGACCTTCTGATGAATTGGCGATTCGACAGTACACATGAACCTCGTTCCCATGTTAATACCCTCTGCGCCGAGCGCCAACGCAGCCGCCAGCCCCTGTCCATCAGCAAACCCACCGGAAGCGATAAACGGAACCTTAAGCTCCTGCCGCGCGCGACTAAGCAAGATGAAGTTCGTAATATCACTCTCACCAACGTGACCCGCGCATTCAAATCCATCAATGGACAGGAAATCAACGCCCAGCTTCACAGCGGACTTGGCGTGTCGGACAGTCGTGCACTTGTGCAGGATGGTTGTGTTGGCTTTCTTGAGCTTCTCGATGACGGGGCCTGGGTTATTGCCAGCTGTTTCGACGATCTTGATGCCCTCGTCGATGATGACTTGTGCGTAGGCGGCGTAGTCTGGGGGCACGAGGGCGGGCAGGAGGGTTATGTTTACGCCGAAGGGGTTCTTGGTCATGGAGCGACATCTGCGGATTTCTTTGCGGAGGTCTTCGGGGGTGGGTTGGGTGAGGGCTGTGAGCTGGGTGGTGTCAGTTTTCCTTCTATTGCAGTCATTGCAGTGGGGACACGTACAATTCCCAATCCGCCAGCGTTACTAACTGCTGCGGCGAGTTCTGCGTATCCAACCCATTGCATACCACCCTGGACGACAGGGACTATGTCTGTTAGCGAAGCGTTCAGGATAGGTAGAACAGAGTAATACCGGTGATGCCCAGTTTCCGCGTCAAGGCCGTATTGAAGGGCATCTTGACGATGTCGATGACTCTGGGAAAATAAAGAAGACCAGAATTCAGTCGATAGCTGGAGTTATGTACAAGATCAGACGGTCAGGTGAAGCAGCTTAGCCGCGGACTCCTTACTCTTTTGGGTGCGGAGAGACCAAATTGCCGAGGTTCGTTGCTGATTAGATATCACCGACGGCTAACTCATGGCAGTGTACAGTACTCCGTAGTGTACAGAGTAGACGGACACGGAGATGATGATTAACTGATCTTGCTGATTGCTATTTATCTGATAGTAATCGTTGACCGAGTATCGAGAAGCGACTTGATTCCTTTAACGACGCGTACCTGACCGCCAAGACCACACATGTGACGCCGGCGACTTTGGTATCTGACGCGGAGACATCCATGTCTGAATTAGAGCCCCGTGAAACTGCATGGTAGCCCTTGGTATCCTCGACAAGGTACTACGCGATTGAGTTGTTTTGGCTAGTCGGCTAACATCACTACTCGCATCTTCACGACCATCCAACGCCAGCATATTATATTTCGTGCAATTGAGCATACGAATAGATTATAGATGTAACCCTGATATGAAACCCCTTCCTTTCATGGATAGAAAGAACTGGGCGATTAACGACGGGCCATACTCCTTCTCGAGTCTCTAACCACCTCTGCGGTCGCGACAGAAAGCCGAAACCAGTGAGGTTCTGCTAAGCACATACGAATCATTCCTAGTGGTAAACGACGTGAGCTGAGACTCTTGGAGAGAAGAAGAGAAGAGGAAGAGAGACGGAGAGGAAATTCGGTTTTGAGAACACACATAAAAATATTAATCAGGCAGGCGGTGAAACATGGAAGAAGTATCTTCCGACTGGTAATGCCTCGCCTCTGATTGGTAGCGGCTGTACAATAACGCCCAAGTCCCGTGACCGGAGACGAACCCGAGGTTGTCCGTCCCCGTGATTCCGATCCGGCAATTGACGACGACGACGACGACGACGACGACGATTTTCTCCTACGAAACGACCCTGTCGAATTGCTGGATCGTGATTGTTCTTTTCGGTGCTGTCTCATATCGCCATGTTCTCTCAGAAGCTCGCTCAGCAGCCGCTGCGACGGCGTATGTACTCTGTGCACTCCGGATATTGAATCGTGGGGAATCCCGTACTGATCGTGATTTTTGTCGCAGTTGCCGTCCAGCAGCCCTACGCCATGCGCTGGTCCATGACCAACGGTGTCTCCCCTGCCTCCGTGGCTCTCGGAAACAATGTGCAAAAGAGGTCAGTCAGTCGATGTTCGAGTTTGAAGGGGCTCCGCGATGTCGCGATGAAGTCATTTGCGATTGGCGTCATGGCGAGGGGGAACATTATATACTGACTATACCAGACAAGCGGCCACCTCCTCCAACACCTCTGACCCGACTCAGATCCTCGCCCGGCAGCGCAAGAACCGCCCCGTATCCCCCCACCTCTCCATCTACCGCCCCCAGATCACCTGGATCGGCAGTAGCGCCCACCGTGTCACCGGTATTATCCTCTCCGGCGGCCTGTACCTCTACTCGACCGCATACCTCGCCGCTCCCGTGCTGGGCTGGCACCTCGAGACCGCTTCCGTGGCTGCTGCCTTCGGAGCCCTTCCCATCGTCGCCAAGGTTGGCCTTAAGAGTCTTATGGCCTTCCCCTTTGTCTACCACTGCATGAATGGTGTGCGCCACTTGGTTTGGGATCTTGGTCGTGGAATCACAAACCAGCAGGTTATTAAGTCTGGTTGGACGGTTGTGGGGTTGAGTGCCCTGAGCACGCTCGTGCTTGCTTTTCTGTGATTGATTCGATTCATACCTCTTGTTTTCTTCTTTAAAACGGTTTCTTGTGCTATATATTTTGTGCGGTTCAATTATGGTTTATTGCCCGTTTCTTCTCTTTGCAGGTTCATACCTTATCCTACGACCGGAAATTTTCCCTTACGTGTATACACTACTAAATGCATACATTGACATTTTTGGCTTCTGATTAGGCGTACTAATAGGTATTGTTGGTACACATTTCATTGATTATTATAACAGTTCGTCATTGTAGGCCATCTATGCCTTTCAAAATACACGTGATTATCAGATATCTTCAACGCGTCCCTATTCAGGTCATTAACACTCGACAAAATCGCAATAGCAGCAACATACTCACTCTATACCCAACCAGGACCGTTCAAGTGAAAAAATCTCAAGCAGGACTCGGAGGCGGATTGCTCGGCAACGGTCTCGGTGTGTTTGGTGGTGTTGGGGCGCCGCTCATGTTGAGATGTGCTCTGTTCTGGGGTCTCGTGTAGGGTGCGGTGTGAGAAACCATATTATTCGGCTTGAAACTTGCCGGTTTCGATATATCGGCGGAATATATGAGGATGGCAAAGAAGATAGATATGCATGGGTGACTGGCGTTGGTGTTGGGGCACTCGCCCGGAACGTATATGTGAAGATACTTTGCTTTTTAGGCATTTTGTGAAAGAATAAACCGCGCCTTTATAATTCCAGAAGTTTCATCAAGTCGTACACGATCTTTCGTTGCATATCCCTACGACGAAACGAAACTGTAGACAAGGCCACGACAATTTCTTGATGCTACCGGCAATCCGCAGTACAGTATGGGGAAATCGCTGGAATGTACTGCAAGGGCCCGTACCGATATGTTTGGCGGGGTGTTGGTGATACCTGATATCGGCTAAGTTATTTGGTAACAATCAGCATATATCTCGGGTGAGTACGAGGAGGGATCTGAAGACTATGGGAGAGAAAGAGAGATAGAGGGTGGAAGCACGTCAGGATTGGCATTTATTCTGCGTAGCCATAGGGAAGGCTTCATATTCAACGGCCTGCTTTTGTAAGATAAGCTAAACTAGCTGCCGCCTACAAGTCAACGCAAAAACAAAAAAGTTCTATCTCATGGTTAGGGCCTCGGTGACAAGACTAGTTTCCACATAAGCACCATTCATTTTACCTTATCTAGAGATGCATCGTCTCCAAAATTTTCTCCTCACTTCAACAGCGCTTTGAAAAAAATGTACCACTGAAATACAAAGTGCAAAAGCAACGTTACACAATCTTGCAGCGATCATGGATTATACACATCAACACATGGAATATACCTATCTTGTTAGTATAATGCTATGGTTCTGTCATTCAATTATGCAATAGGCATCTGGACGAATTTAGGGATAGTGTCAGTCGATCAAGCAATTATTTGACCTTGGACACATCATCTGATGCCGTTTTTTCATATCCTACGGAGAGATCCTAATCTTCTTACGCATCAGGCTCCCTTGCGCTGGCTACATAGTACATCTTACGATCTGATTTCTTTTCATATACCCATATTCTGTTTTAAATCGCTTTTCGGTACCCTAATATGCTATAAACAGTACCTCGTATCTCAACTAATTCCACAAATGCAGCGGGGGGTAATGAATGCTCTTGCCGAACACTCCTATAAAACTCAAAGTCCTTCTAGAAGGCCGCTCCGTTGTACCAAACCTAGAGATCCCCGGCCTGGTTTCCAGGAAATAACCCTGACACGGGATTATACGCTCGGGTAGTTCGTGATACGCTGCTTTGCTTCATCTTGCTTTCTTCATCTCCTCTGTGTCGTCAGCTTGGTGTTACTTTGCGTGTTTTAGGGCTTTTTGTGGTGGATTCCTTGCGGATTCTGTGTAGCGTTCTTTATGTCTACGGGTGGAGGGTAGAGTATACGAGGTGTGTATCTTTGTGATTATAAAGAGGTTCGAGGAATAAAGGGATGTACATCGCGGTGTGCTGGTATATCTCGCCCATTTTCATTCAATTGAAATGCTTCTCCCGGTAAATAATTCAATTCGACAAGCCAAAGTCATGCAACGGGCAAAATATATAGCTGTTCTTCGAAGCTTTATCACCGGTCGCCTTTACTGTATATTGCGCTGTGTTCTGTAATCATATATCATGCTTGTGAGAGCAGTGAGGCCACATATTTATAGTATTCAATCAGTTTCTTCCATTTATGTGCTCTTCTACTCCGTAGAAGTAGAGACTTCACTTGCTCTATCCTGTCTTCCCCCGGGGCAAATATTGGCAGTTGGCATGCGGATGAAATCATTTGATGAATCCATTTTAGAATGATTAAATCGAGTTGTTTGTAAAAATATTAGCAGAGTACTTATATATTTCTCCTTGAAAAGAAACGTACATGCGAAGATATACTCCTTGATAGCGCTAACCCAATCCAGTTTAGCGCCATTGGTCCGAAATTCTTCGAATTCATCCTCCGCACCTCAAGAAAATCCCCCAAACCAGAACAGAACTGCTCAGTTGCCCGCAGTTCTCCCATACACAACTCTCGCCATGACCTCCACACTCCTGACCCGGGCAGCCAGGCCCGCATGCCGCGCCCTGACCGGCCCCAACGCGATCCTCTCCGCCGCACAACTCCCACCCACCACCACCACCAACACCACCCGCGGATACTCGACACCTACAGAAACGATCGAACACAAACCTCGATGGGCGCATACCCCGCCCCGCGCAAAGGCCCCATTCAGTCTGCGGTATAATTCCCGACGGCCCGAGTATCTGGTGAACTCGGATCCAAAGAAGCTGGATCAGTTCTATATTCGGATGTTGGGTGAGGGTGGTGAGATGGTGCTTTCGGAGGAGGTGAAGTGGCTTGCTGTTACGCATAAGAGTTATGATCAGGGCCGGAGGGGATTTAATGATCGGTTGGCTTTTATTGGTGGGTGCATTCTCTTTCTCTAACGCTTTGCGGGCGTGGCATAGTGCTAATGGTAGTGCAGGCAAGCGCATCGTTCAATTGCAGACCTCATTGGCCCTGGTGCAGAACCCGGCGAACTCGACTGGCCCTGTTGCGGAAGACCTTCATGGCCGACAACCGTTTGCTCACCCGGCGCTAGAGGGGCTTGACAGTCTGTCCGACAGCACGAAGGTGTTGCTCACGGGCAAGACGAAACTGGCGCAGTTGGCGCAGAAGTACGACATGCAGAATGTCCTGAGGTGGTCGCCGCGGAAGGTCCGTCCTCTTTTCCTTCTACTGTTTTCATTGCTAGAGCTAACTGACGTGTGCAGCCCAACAACCTCGCTGCCTCCGGAATCGAACTCGTCATGGCTCACACAATGTACGCGGTTATCGGCGCCATTGCTCTGGAGAAGGGTGGACATTTCGCCAACAAGGTGGCCCAGGACCGGATACTGGAACCCTTGGGCGTGAAGACGATTGCCTAAGAGTTCTTTGGGAGGATATTACTGGGAATTGGCCGTAGGAGCATATCATGGCGTTGTTCCGTTGTCTCTTGTCTTGTTTCTTGATATGATATGTTTAAGGATGTGACATCCTCTGTATATGTACTTTTACGATACGGGTTTAGAATACCACGACTTCTCAACAAATTACATTGCATAAATAGATTGAATTAAGCAAAAGTATGTACGGTTCCTCTGACACCGCCCGGATAACCAGTAAAATACCCGGCCAGCTCTTATGGAACCCTCGCTGTAAAACGATCGTAGTCTCCGCGCCTCTGTATCGCAAGATTCAGCTATTGAAATTAACCTGACAACCCCCGCGACAGAATGCCACGAGAGTTATAGGAGCCTCCCCCAAAGGAAGAAGACTAATGCAGCCTTGCACTGTCTATCGAGAGCGTAAATTGGTACAAAGAAGAAAAGAGAAAAAGCATTAAACCGGCGGAGAGAAAATTTGTTTTTATGCTGCCAGTGCGAAAGGCGCTAGGCTGGATTGGGAATGGTGCATCTATTGGATTAGTAAGCTACGTGCCAATCTTTCATCCAATGGGGTGATAGCATAGTTGGGAGCGCGTTCGACTTGAGGATATACAAATATACCTTCGGAAAATCAGTAGGTCGCTGGTTATCCCGGTTCACCCCTTTTTTTGCCTTTGTATCGTATACCCTGTGTGGGATTGGATGCGAATTGAGGATGTTTGGTGATGTTCGGGTGGTCCGGACGTCAGTGGTATGGTTTTTTTTGGTGTTTTCGTATCTTTTTGTACGAATCATATAGACTAACAGCAAGGATACGAGAAGATGGTTGTAGATGCCATGTGCGAACGGTGAGAGTGTCTGAGGTAATCTTGTTGAAAACGCCAATTCCCATCTTTCACCGGCACGAGTGTAGAAGGGTTCAGAAAATTGCCATAACAATTGGCGTGAGGTTCCAGTACCTTCAGTAAAAGATAGTCGAGCACCTCATTGCAGTTGACACTGAAGCTCTGAAAATTTAGGACTGGGGTTTCTGGCTTCTGGTGTTTATCGGGTCGAAGGACAATCTTCTGAAGTCACTAACAGCCTGCAATATTGTTGAAAGCTGTCGATATTGTGAAGATCAGGTCAATTACACCTTCTGCAGCGCTCATCGAACTTGCAGCGGTCATAATACAGTCTCAGATTCTTCAGCATTGTCGTTCTTCAATCATTTAATCGTCTTGCGGTTGTATCTTGAGTTGATCTCCCTTCCACTCAAGTAGTCGATGGCCAGAGCTTCGGTCTCAGTTTTTTTCCCAGGTAGGAAAAGATATGGGAAACCATGTTCTCAGTATCCTTTGTACCACAGCCCCGAATCCCCTTCCCGTATGCCATGCTGAGCTGCCTGAACTGCCATGAAGCATTCTTCACAACTTCTTTGCGCAGCTGGCTTTGCTCCTCATTTTCGTCGTCTTCACGGCAGTTCTCAGGGAAGTCATTTGGGCTCATCTCATCTTTGTTTTCCGATTTGAACATGTCGTAAAAGAAGTATATTGCGTCCGTGATGCGGTTTCTGTACTTCCAGACGAACCTAGGGAGCTCCTTTCCAATAGACTTCAGCTCATGCTCTGCCCTTGTACTGGGCCTTCCTCATTGACAGTGACTCTTAGGTCTCCAAGCAGAGAGTTTTACAACTCACTTGAGCTGCTATTCATCGGTTCTACGTATATTCTGGTTTGTGGGAGGAAATTGTAGTGTCTTGGTCACTGAGTAATAGTATTAGTACCTGAGCATAAACAGGAGCTTTCTCGGTGAGCGTTCTTGATTGGGTAAAGAGGATTTATTGATATCTGTAACCGATTATACCGGACTGCTAGCATAGCAAAGATAGGGTGCGTACTGCCATTTTGAAAGGAATATGCCGGACTGATATCGGAAGATCTGGAGCCACTGGTTATCCAGACCCATCCCATTGATTTCACTCTTGAGTTCTATTCTCTCCTTTTTATACCTGATCGAAACATGTCCACCACAAACGAGCTGCGCTGTATACGACACCATCAAAGTGATATACATTTCTGCGCAAACCTGCACGTGTCATTCCCTCTGCCCATAAACCACCTAATCCTGCAACCCCCATCTCCCCTCTCCAATATGCTTCCCGTACAACTTCACTAGCACGCCAACAGTAATAGGACCGATAATTGTGTTGAGAAGAATCGCCCATACACCCGTGATAAAGCCCTCCTCGCTGACATACGAGGTCGAGTTGTATCCGATCTCAATGATCAAGAGGCCTATTTCGCCGCGGGCTACCATTGCTGAACCTAGGAGGAGAGCTGAGAGCCAGGTTGCGTGGGGTTTGTGGTTGTCCTCGGTTGGAGGTGAAGGACCGTGCTCTGTATCCTCGGTTTCTTTGGCTCGGCGGGATGGTTGGGGCTCGGACTTTTCTTTGGTGAATAAGTGCGCGAGAACTTCCCATAGCGGAACCCAGATTCCAACGATGAGCTAGATCCCATGGTTAGATAAAATATATTTCTGACCCAGATAGTGGCTTACCTTCGCGAACGCCATAAGAAGCGTATACAGCACCCCTCTCCAGATGCGCTTCCCCGTCCAAAGCTGAACAAAAGGAATCGCAAAGCCAATACTCGCAAAGAAAAGAGGCGCCATTAGATACTCCTGCACACCTAGCAGATAGGCTTCAAACGTATGCACAAAAGTCGGGCTCTTATCTACCTCTCTCTCGCCCTCCTCCCGGCTCGTCACGATAAATGGTCCATCGGGATGTTTGCTAGGGAGATATGTGAGAAATGTGCCTGCCAGGAAGGCACCGAATAGAATAGATGTCCCAGTATACGAGGCAATGCTGATAAATGCGCACAGTACTAGGACCATCAGCACAATATTTGAGATGTGGTCGTACCGTGCGAAGTGATACTCGATGTATTTCCGGAAGACGGGTGCGAAAAAGTACTTTGTGACGATGGGTGTGACTATCGTCATCGCGATGGAGGCTACGATGGGACGTCCGATGAGCCAGCCGAGATTGACGTCTCCGTCCCCTGAAAGCTTGCTCAGATCGCCAATTACACTGTGTTGGTCAGTATATTTATGGAATCACCATCCAGCAAGTGACAAGGCTAACCTGGACATGACAAGTCCGGAGACATCATCAATAACCGCTGCGCTCACGAGCACTGAGCCCACTCGAGTTTGGCCAAGATCGATGGTTTCGGAGGCCGATGAGATCACAGCAAACGTCGTGCCTGAGATTCTGTTAAAAGTCCGTCCTAAGATTTCCGGAAAAGCGATCATACCCAAAGAGGTAGCCGACAGCGCAGCGCCGATGATGAATGTCTCGACAGCGCCATAACCATACCCCAGATACAACAACAGATATGAAAGCCCGATCGGAAAACAAACACCGGTCGTAGCAGCCACATTACTCAACACGAGATTCTTCTTGAGAAGATCTAGTCGAGCGGCAAGACCACCTGCCATGACGTCAACATCAATAACCGTATACAATGTGCCAAAAACAGACCTTCGAAGATAATCAAAATCAATCCGACATATCCCAGCGCCAGGAAGGTCTTTTGCCAATTGATTTCCAAGATATTGGCCAGCGGCACACCGTAAATGATGCCCACCGCAATATTGCCAATAATCCCGGCTCGGATAACCTTGGCAGAGAGCCATTCTGCCAAGCAGAGGATGAAGAAGAATGAAATAATCACCAGGATTTCCACGACTGTCGCAGTTAGCACCGACTCTCTCTGTGGATGGGGATAGAGCACATACTGCTAGGCTCGTGGTAAGGAAGAAATCCGCCAGCCATACTGCAGCCACATGAGATTGGGTTGTGGGGAAATGGGAAAACAGTCGCGTGCTCGGGTTTCGAACTGCAATTGAGCAGGAAAAGTTCGTTGTTGGTGATTTACAGATACTTGAGAACGCTTCCATGGCCATTCTTTATCGAATACTGTCACGTCACGTGTATGGGGCAACGGATTACCCACGTTCTCACCGTCCACGGTTCTACTGGCCTAAATTTTTTGTTGGCCAAGCAAGGCCAAGAAGTGGCTATCTCGGCTGCTCGGTCGACTGGTGCTTGTTACTTGTACTGGATTGACAATGATTGTGAAAGAGGGTTCAATCTCAATCACTGTTTATTTCATAATGTCTAATTCTGCTATAATCCCGGGTAGGGTCACAGGCCAAAAGAAGAGAATTGTCCGTGCCAGAGACGCGGGCTTCACGAACACATCGGATAACGCCGGAACCGGAAACATCCCAAATCGTTTACGATATAGCTAAACAGAAAGTCCAAGGAAGATCAATCCATATGCAGAGTCGAGACTCAGCTGCCAAGGCAAAAGAAGGGTCCGAGACAATGCAGCTTGCAGCTCACAGCTCGCAAATCACCTCTCTTGTGGTTATGGTTTGAGTCACGAGCATAAAACAGCTGTCAGTTGTAGGCGACACTCTCCGCCACTGTATCCATATGGAGTTTACTACTTACTGTGTTTGGTTGATTCGGGGAGAGCATGCGTATACTTGTAAATCATGCAGCCCACGCTCAGGCAACTTCTACCATCCGTACGTACCTTGATTTGTTAAACCCCGATTAAGCACAAAACGGAAGCAAAAAGAGCAAAAAATTGGGGTGAGCCGGGATCGAACCAGCGACCTTCCGATTTTCCGAAGGTATATTTGAATATCTTCAGTCGAACGCGCTCCCAACTACGCCATCACCCCATTGGATGAGAGATCCAGTGAGAGTTGCTACTCAATCCCAAATATTTGTAACAGTCTGATATGCAGTCGCTCCAGTTTTCAACTCTCTCTGAACCAGTCGCAAAATCCACCCGCGACGGACAGGAATATATACCATCGAAGAAATGCTTCGAATCAGCTCACTGTCGGGTCTGGTGTCCACACAGACAGACAGTACCGTCACCGGTCATGAGCAAACAGGCCTGGCAAAAAAAAGATGCTTCTACCCTCGGGGTGGAGAGAGCAAAAGCAAAAATACATGGGGTGAGCCGGGATCGAACCAGCGACCTTCCGATTTTCCGAAGGTATATTTGATATATCTTCAGTCGAACGCGCTCCCAACTACGCCATCACCCCACTTGTTGAAAAACGGAACGAAATATTTATTCAGTCGTGAAAATGTCACTTACTGTCGTCGAGCCGGCCTCGATCAGTAAGTCATCTTTACTCTCCGGAATTTTGTCACAGGCTGCGCCTGTAGAATGAACGATATGCTAGTCGGAGGAATGATCGGAGTGGTTACTTGACTACTACCCCGCATAACGTACTTTTGTATATAAAAGGCTGTCCGATGGGACATCCGTTCTTCTCTCCTTCAACGAAACCTCTTGTATGATAGCTAGTTATTAGCGTTGCGGGCTTAGCCCTTAACAATTTTCAATGCCACATCCACCGATAACTGCACGAGAACAGAAACAGGGACAGAACAGGACCCTGCTTTCCTCCCCATCTCCGCATTCATGGCAGATTGAGAGTTCAATCAGTTTTTGGACGAGTATATATACTTCCCGGCCTGATACGGGCACGGGCAGGCTACCCGGAGTACAAGCAGTATGCCGAAGATTCCCAAAAATAAAAGAAAAAATTGGAAAAGCAGTCTATTGAATGATTTGTACAACTTTGATTTGATCGCTCTCAAAGAAAGCGGCTTTCTTTGGCAGCCATAAAGAACAATGACGCGAGAACAATGAATAAATCAACTAGGCTGCGGCAAAGCCATGGCTAGCCGCGGTTAGCCAAAGCCAAAACCGCACGAGCCACGATTAACCATTGGGGCTGCAACAATATAAATGTGCCGAGACTCGTTAGCTGCCAGGATGTGTATAAATTATGCGTCTTTGATTGTATTTTTGAAGCACAACGTCACCAATAAACTTGAAGTTACAGGTTACCATCATCCAGTAACCTTACGATATAAGTTTAGTATATTAAAATAATGCTACTTATATATAAACACACTAGTATTTCGTATGATTTCATATAGGAAGTAGGTAAATGTGTAGAAGGGTAC
Organism: Aspergillus ruber CBS 135680; assembly: GCF_000600275.1. Lineage (NCBI taxonomy): Eukaryota > Fungi > Ascomycota > Eurotiomycetes > Eurotiales > Aspergillaceae > Aspergillus > Aspergillus ruber. The sequence goes on along the minus strand of NW_024467348.1, from coordinate 39,044 downwards.
TGTCATAACGAGGGCATGTATATATCGAAATTAGAAATGGATGTACCATGTATGTCAGCGACATAATTATGAAATAATGGTCGTGAATAGGACAAATAAGCGATATCTATGCTAATGCGGTTATCTTGCGGCTAGCCATGGCTAACCACAACCAAAGCTGCAAATTGCAGGATTGGCTTTGGTTAGCAAACTGCGGCTGCGGTTTTGCCGCAGTCTAAAATCAACCCAACGGTTAACTGAGACAGTACCTGATGATGTCTTTATGTTTAGCAGTTTCTTTTTTGATATGAGACCACCGCAGACATTCACAAAACACCAAAAAGCCAACGGGGGTAAAAAAGACAGAAGGACAAATAGATAGATAGAAATAAAGAAGAAAAGAAAAAAAGAAAGAAAGAAAGAATATGTCCGCAAGCAAAAATACATGGGGTGAGCCGGGATCGAACCAGCGACCTTCCGATTATCTGATAATATCTTCTGATATCTTCAGTCGAACGCGCTCCCAACTACGCCATCACCCCATTTGATGGATAACATATTCCTTATCATGTTATCTAAGCCTAAAAATTTGTAAATCACCGACGTGGGTAATCCACCTCTCATCGGTTTACTGACAGCACCATCATTTCATTTCTTCCATCCAAATTGATTGATCCTTAGCATAGCAGCTGGTCTGTCTTCCAGGCTGCTATTACAACCGATAACTTCTTCCCTCTGAATTCCGTGGCCCGCGCTGGCGATGCTTCCTAGAGCCTAGAGCAGAATAGTTGGTTTCGTTGTCGTTAAGGAGAGTCGACCCAACGAGCAACACGTACTCTCGACCACTTCTACCGCAACCCTCATCTCTTAATACAACACCATGGCGTCCGCTCTATTCTTTCTAGACTTGAAGGGCAAGGTATGCTCAATTCCCATGTTGCACTATCTCTCCGTGATCGCAACTGACACCATAGCCAGGCCCTTCTGGCCCGCAACTACCGTGGAGACATTCCCATGTCCGCAGTCGAGAAATTCCCCCTCCTCCTCAGCGAAGCCGAAGAAGAAAGTTCCGCCGTCGCGCCATGTTTCTCGCATGAAGGAATCAATGTACGTTCGCCCTCTCGTTTCTCGCGGGCTGGGAGGCTTGCGTGTCCGCTCCCCGCCTCTTCCCCGACTGCGCTCTGGATCCTGGACATGCCCTACTGGGACTTGGAGCAATTGCTGATTCTGTAGTACCTCTATATCCGACACAGCAACCTTTACATTCTTGCGTTGACCAAGCGGAATACCAATGCGACGGAGATCCTTCTCTTCCTCCACAAGATCGTCGAGGTATTCACGGAATACTTCAAGGTGCTGGAGGAGGAAAGTATCCGGGATAACTTTGTCATTATCTACGAATTGCTGGACGAAATGATGGATTTTGGCTACCCACAGACCACGGAGAGCAAGATATTACAAGAGTATGACCAACACAATTAAGGGGGGAAGAAACTGAGCACAGCTGACCTGACAGGTACATCACGCAAGAATCCCACAAACTCGAAGTCCAAGCTCGCCCCCCAATCGCCGTCACCAACGCCGTCTCCTGGCGAAGTGAAGGAATCCGCTACCGCAAGAACGAGGTCTTCCTCGATGTCGTCGAATCCCTGAACCTCCTCATTTCCGCAACCGGCAACGTCCTGCGATCCGAGATCCTGGGCGCGGTCAAGATGAAATGCTATCTGAGTGGAATGCCAGAGCTGCGTCTGGGGCTGAACGACAAGGTCATGTTCGAGACAACGGGGCGCGCTACGAGAGGCAAGGCGGTGGAGATGGAAGACGTCAAGTTCCACCAGTGTGTGCGTCTTTCGCGGTTCGAGAACGATCGCACGATCAGCTTTATTCCGCCGGATGGGGAGTTTGAGCTCATGAGCTACCGGTTGAACACGCAGGTGAAACCGTTGATCTGGGTGGAGTGTTTGGTGGAATCGCACTCCGGGTCGAGAATTGAATACATGCTCAAGGTCCCGACCCTTCCTCTTACTACACAAACGAATAACCACTAACAAACACAGGCCAAAGCCCAATTCAAACGTCGCAGCACCGCCAACAACGTCGAGATCCTCGTCCCCGTCCCCGAAGACGCAGACTCCCCCCGCTTCCGCACAAACATCGGAACCGTGCACTACGCCCCCGAACAATCCGCCATAATCTGGAAAATCAAGCAATTCGGTGGCGGGAAGGAGTTCCTCATGCGCGCCGAGCTGGGCCTTCCATCCGTCAAGGGTGACGACGAGCGCGGCGGTGGTATGACCGGTGGGTTTGGCGGTAGTATGGGTGGAGCGGGTTCGTTGGGGAAGGCGAAGAGGCCGATTAATGTGAAGTTTGAGATTCCGTATTTCACGACGAGTGGGATCCAGGTGCGGTATTTGAAGATTACGGAGCCGAAGGTGGGCTTTCCCCCCCTGTCTCATGAGAATGATGGGATATGCTGACCTTTTGTAGTTGCAATACCCGTCTTTGCCGTGGGTGCGATACATTACACAATCGGGTGATATAGCTGTTCGGATGCCTGATGCTCAATAGATAGATGTATAGTGTAGTTCTTTCTTTTTAATCGAATGTTTGAATATTGCATGGCAAGATTGTACGGTAGTCGATATATATTTATACTTATTATAATATATATATGTGTGCGTGTATAAGCACATCCGCTTTTCTCCATGCAGCTTAAGCAACTAAGTAAAAATATACCATGGGTCCTAAAATTCATATCAGGTCCAACTACCTCCAAGTAAGCGAAACATCATTTGAAACAAAGACAAAGAATGAACATTTATTTGAGAAGGCTACAACACCTGGTGCATGGGCGGAGGGAAAAAATTGATTAACACATAGACCGCTACAAACCCCCTATTGACATCGACTAGCCGGGCTAGCTCAATTGGTCAGAGCGTGTGACTTTTACGACCCCATTTCGGGCGTGAATGCACCCCCAATCACAAGGTTGCGGGTTCGAGTCCCGCGTTCGGCTTTTACCTTTTTCTCTTTTTTTTTTCCCTCATTAAATACCCCTCCCGAATCGATGATTTCTTTACACTGGATAGACATCGGTTACGAACGACGGTATTCTATCTACTCATCCACTGGCCTGTCTGCATGTGGTATGTATGGAGAATAGCAGTGCATCTGTTAAAAAGGAATATATCCAGACTTTTAAATACACTCAGTTCAAGAAACAGGCAGTATCACCTCATCCAATTCAAGCAGCGTAAAGAAAAAGAAACTGAGAGAAATGCTATCCATGGGTATCCAGTAACCAGTAATCAGAAAAAAAAAAAAGGGAACGAAAGATATCGCATTACTTTCAACCCAAACGCCGTATATATAAACACAACACAGCACAGGCATAACCCAAGAGACATTAACCATGTACCCCAGTCCCATCCGGAGTTAGAGTCTCCGGCGTTGGCAGCGGAAATCCATCCCCATACCCTGCCGCTGCAGCTTTCGAGAAACCCTCTCTGGCAAGCATCGTATTTAGCACGGCGCAGTTATACGCCGCCTCGCCCGGCGGGACGACCATGAAGATGTACGTGTTATCCGTGAACCGACCGAGGAAGACGTTGAACTGGGGTGTTTTGGTGTGCATGACGAGAAAGCCGGCTGATGCGGGGGTGGTGTGGGTGTTGCGTGCGGCGCAGTGTTTGAATGCTTTCATGATGTTGGATAGGCGCTCGTGGCGGTCGTAGATTGGGTTCATGTTGCCGATTTCCGACGCGACTGACGTAACGGTCAGGAACGTCGAGCGCTCGAAGAGAATAACCTCCTCCGCACCAATCTTCTTCGCGAATGCGCTAAGGAACCGCTCTATCACTGTTAAGTTCGGAATGAGTCTGTGCACGATCCCGGCCCACGCTTTGTACAGCGATTGATCCCAGATACTGCTACCAAAGGTGTCGATGGCAAAGTGTCCGGAGCGGGAGCGGATCAGCGCGGAGCGTTCCTCGTAGATGCGTTGGCGGTGTTCGGCCTGAATGAGATCGAGTTTGTGGATTAGGCAGAAGACATGAGCGTGCGGGGAGTGTTCTTTTAGGGCGTCGATGATGGCGTTGTAGGTGTCGAGGTCGCGTTCGACTTCGCGGGATTCGATATCGAAGACGTAGATTAGGACGGCGACGTCGGAGAAGATGTTGCCGCGTTGGGAGGCGAGGTAGGTTTCCATGAAGGCGTCTTGTCTGCGACGATTAGCATCTTTTCTCACTTTTGATAGAGTAGAGAGGGAAATACCCTCCGCAATCCCAGAGATTCAGCGTGAGATTCCCCATGAATTTGACATGGCTGTGCTCAACGTCGATGGTAGCACCTAGTCGCCGGACGTCTTTGGCGACGTAGTTACTGAAGATAATCGATCGCATCGATGACTTCCCCGAGCCACTCTTCCCCATGAGGAGGACCTTTCTCTTCTTCTTGCGGCCGTCCATTGTCGGTTCAGTCTTATCTGTAAGCTGATACCCCGCGTGTGCTAGTTGGAGGTCAGCGAGTAGTGTTGAATTGGACGAATTAGACGCACTAGAGATTGATTGTATCGCTTAGAATTGATAGATTGATGAATTTCACAATGAGAGAACGTCGCAATGATGGAGGTTGGAGCAGAGGTCATGTCATTGGGTCAATGATGATCCGGGGTATCACGTGCTGCCTCCCCCAGCAGTTGATATGCCCTCAATTTACTCCATACACCATACTAATTCATAGATTGCTCTAACAGTCTCGAGTCTAATACATGCAGCCCTTCAACTTGTTATACTCAGTCCCAAAATAAAAGAAGAAAATGTATATACTGGAATAAAATCATAATGATGCTTAAAGGGTTATCGAAGCTTCCACGAAGTTGAAAATGGAATATAGGTATACCAAGGTAGTCAAAAAGAAGGGTCATCAACAATTCATAAGGAACTTCTCCCGGTCATGACGAGAAGAATAACATAGCGCTGGGTAAACCTGGTATCTGAAAATCATGGGTATGTGATGAGGTATGGATTAGAAGACGGTGCCATCTGAACGGATCATAATCGGTGGTTCTTTGGTGTTTGGTCTCGAGACCTCTGCAATTTCACGGCCACCCTAGGAATGTTAATATGATAGCTAGATTTCGGGAGAGTTGGGGGTACACCAACCTTCCATGAACCAGCTTCGAGTAGCTGCGGAAGCGTCAATTGATCCTCTCCCATCAAACCAAGTTGCGAGTTGACCTCCAGTAGCAGCTCATCCAAGAAGCCAACAGTAGCAGCTCTCCACTCAACAATGACATCGTCATCGGCGGAGAAAAGAGGAACGACCTCCACGCTCGGTTGACCCTTGATCTGAGAATTCTCCCGGAATGCTTCCAGACCGCGCTGGAGATCCTGTTCCTTCAGAGTCATCAGGCCCATGTCAATCAGCAGACCACCGTTCCGGTACTCAGGCAAACCGGTGAGAAGGTCGCTGCCCGCGAAGTGAATGTTCATCAATTTCTGCATCGGGACCATAACGGAGTAGCATAGCCATTGGGTAAGCTTGTGGAAAGGAACGATGCTCTGCCATGCGGGTGCTGGTGGAGACTGCGGCAAGCTCCAGCATCGCCAAGCATCCCCAAGGGGTGCACCATCGATCTGACTTCTGGAAGACGGCCAAATCGAGGAGAATCCATCCATCAAAACGGACCAGAGCGTTGTGATGGGGACGATGGGAACCGAGGAAGCCAGTGTCGATGGGTGAGAAAGGAGGTAGTCTACAACAAAGTACAATTAGTACAGGTAGAAGTAAGGTCCTCGTGGCTACTTACCAAGCATGTTACCAGGACGACCATCCACCCCGAAAAGCTGCTGGTTGTTCAAAGCGTCCGCCAATCGAATCAACAGTCCTGCGCGACCCTCTAAACCAGCCAACGGGTTCTGATCGGAATGTTGCATTCCCTTGGCCAAAACATCGACGGTGAGCTTCTTCAACCCAGCACTGTCGACCTGGCATGGCTCCGCGGGGTCACTGCTGAAAAGACCACTCTTGAACATCTCGAGAGCCGCGATGGCTAGACCCTCACTACGCGAAAAGTACTTGCCGGATTCCTTGGAGCGGTAGGACCACCGGGTCCCTGCGCCGGCATCGAGAAGAACGGAGATGACGAACAGATCGATCAGACGGCGGGTCCGTTCCTGCGCATCGACGGAACTAGGCCACGATTGGAGTAGTTGGTTGATGCGAGGTCGACCACCAGCTTCGAAGTGCTGCCAACGGCCATGGGACGGGATAGAAGCATAATCGGGGGCGTAGTCTCTCTTTAGATCGACAGTCAGAGGGAGGCGATCACATGAAAGGAGGAAAGATAAATCGAAATTACCTTGATGATAGACACCACGTAGGAAGCGGTGATTCCAAACTTGGTCATATCAACATTGAAATGGTTGAGCTCGTTCCGTTTGGCCTTTCGCAAGATAATGTTGCAGCGATCCCGAACGGCATGGATGCTGCGAAGGTAAGCAGCGGGATCCAAGGCGGGATCGGGAGGTCTAGCGATAGGGAGCTCTGGAATCGAGGTGGGCAGACCACCCGCTCCCTTGAAGCCGGGGGATTTCAACGAGACATTCGAGGTCCGCGCACTGGGGGCGGAGACGTAGGATTCCTGTTCATCCTTGTCGCTGTGGATGGACTGTTTGGAGTCTTTGCGTTTGAAAAGGCCCATAATGTGGGAGGATTCGGTAGGAAACGGTGCTCTGAGGGGGAGGGAACGGAGGAAAGGAAGGTAGGAAAGAGAGAAAAGAGGAAGAAAAAGAGAAAGGAGAATGGAAGGAGGAGGAGGAGAAATTAACGAGACGAGGGAAAAAAATGCAGAGGAGCACCACAGGGGGGGAAACAATGCGCTATGACGGGATTGTAATTTTTTTTTTCTCTCCCTCCTGTCACCGTCAAGCCGGACTAATTGGGATCGAGAATAATAAACAATAGTAATCACTAATAAAAGATTATTATTTTAATCCCGACGATAATAACGCTACTTTTTCGGGGAAGAAGTACTCCGTAGCCCGCGGTAAATAAATAAGATGTGGTATGAACGGAAGGACCAAGTGTCAGGAGACTGCAGTGCTCTAGTAGTGATGAACTGTAACGTGAACTGAAAAGGAGAAGAGGAAACGAGCAAATCTTATTCTGGATTACTCGACTTAGTTAGCTAGTCTTATTTTTTCTTCTTCGTCTCGTTCCTTTTTTTCGCTAGTGGAGAAGTGGAAGCTGCCACGGTGGATGTGCCCCGCCATATACCAAGTACCCAGCAAAGCACGGAGGCTTCCTGTTCACCCAAAGATACCAACTGTCCAAAGAAGTTCCGTAGATCCAGTGCCAGCACAGACGCCTTGACCAATTCTCCCTGACTCCAACCGGCTGGTTCACGATGCCTCTCCGTGATCCGTGTCCACCGTTAAAACCTTTTTGATTTGTTAATATCGGAGTAGTTTCGGGGTTGTTTCCAGGGCAGAATCGCGGAAAAACGCCGAATCGGTAAGGTTTAATTGTACTTTGTTTGTATCCCTGGAGTACTACTCTGTACTATCAGAATACAATGCATTGTACAGTTCGAGCAGGTCAGCCAGGAGTCAGGAGTAAGGGTTTCCCACGGGACCAATCAGCAACCATCGGGATGCGCTAGTCCACACGCGTGCGACTACCGCGCGGCTCGATTTCCCCGAGACCCATTGGTGGGACCGGTACATTGGACTAGTGTATTGTATTCTATTTTGTACTTCGTACAAAATACTCCAGAGTGGTTAAGAGAGCAGAGACTTATAGCTACAAACAAGTACAAGTGTAAAGGAAAGATATGCACGGCTGAACCCGCAATGCATGCAATACCCACGGCCCTCTGATGCGGGGCTTGAGTAGAGTCATGATGCTACTACTATATACAAGTAGAGTTTAGTATCCCACTTCTGCTCCTGCTCATTTCCATGGTTCTTCTTTTAGATAGTCTGCACGTTCCTACTGAGATCGGGTCCCGTACCGCCGTATTTTGCCGTACCCAGTATAGTTCTCAAAAATACACCGAAACTTGGTTATCAGCTGGCCACCCTGTTATAGCTGCATTGTTACACCTCCGACTTCCCAAGTAAAACAACACTTATCTTGTTTGGCGCACAATGTGATACCATCGTCCTGTCATAGCACTCCACACGGAGTGCGGTATGCGGTATGCGGTATGCGGAATGCGGAATGCGGAATGCGGAGGAATAATATCCCACAACCCGATTACTAAGATACATCAGCCACACCCGCCACACCAAACACGTCAGCCACAATGACGGCCCGCTCTAGGGGATGGTGAAGCAACGTGCCCACGAGACACTTGGACGACTTCCTTGCTCCCAATGTGCTTGCAACATTGTTGACCTTCTAGAAAGAATCAGGACACTCATTTCAACCAACATCAGTTCATTCGTTGCCGTTGGCTTTCTGATGGTGAGACACGACTATGGCTCCGCTACCATACCAATCCTAATCCAGCATCCAGCTTGCTACGAAATCGTCCGATAATTCTAATACTGCGGAATTTACGCCTCACCATGGACGACCTCAGCGGCCTGAGCTTTACCCCCAGCTCGTCCAACGAGCCCAAGAAACCGCCACCCATGAGCTCCGGCACGCTATTTCCAGACGTGCGGCGCAATGACAACTCTGGCCGGACTGCGCCTCTATCGACTTCCTCCGGACGCTCGAATACTCCCTCAAAGCCGGCAACCCCAGCTGGCGACAGTTTCGCAAACCTAGTCTCGTTCGGCTCCTCCAATCCCAACAAGAACCTGTCTCTCGCCGAGCAACAGAAGCGACTACAGGAGGAAAGGGCCAGGAAGGAAGCGGAGAATAGAAGTCGACTTGAGACGCAGTACGGTGCGCAGAATAATCAGTTTTGGGATACTCTGGAGAAGGGTGGTAAGCCTGCCGCGCCTACTCCCTCTCAGCAGCCACAATCTCCCGATGAAGACGACATCCTAGCCGCCTTCAACGCTACTGCGCCGGTGGACGCATCGACACATTTCCCAATCCCCAGTCACAGCCCGTCTCCTCATGTCGGAATGACCCCGGTGCAGCAGCCGGCTTCCACTCGACCAGCTCCAGCACAAGACCCCATGGCCATCTTTGACGATGACGACCCGTTCGGTCTCGGTCAGATGCCTTCCAAGCCGGTCCCAGCACCGCAGCCTGCGCAGGACGACGACGACTTTCTTGGAGAACTAAGTAAACCAGTTACTGAATTCTCGCGACCGGAATTGCCACCAAAGCCCAAGACCTCCGAGTCCGAGCCCGAGTTCGAGCCCCAGCCCCGGCCCCGAGTCCCACCCAAACCATCAACTGGAGTAGACCGGGCGATTGCAGAACTTGTGGATATGGGATTTCCCGCGGATAAAGCGAGCCAGGCATTGAGCACGACGGCTTCGGGTACCGATATTCAAGCGGCTGTTGGCTGGCTTCTTACCCAGGCGCACGAGGAGTCTCGACAGAAGACTGGTCGGAGATCAAGACTTGAACCGCACCCCAGTGAATTGGAACAGAGCGGGGAAAGACGTGGAAGGAGAGATCCGTCGTGGATGAGAGAGGAGAGACCTACTGTCACCAGGACCCGCAGTGACAACAGATCACCTGCTTCTGCGGAGAAAGATCCTGCCCAAATTGCTGCTAGCTTTGGAAACAACTTTCTGAAAACTGCCAACTCTTTGTGGAAAACCGGGAGTAAACGCATGCAGCAGGTGGTCCAGGATCTGAATGCGGACCATGATCCCAATCAACCCCGATGGATGAAAGAAGCTACTGGTTTTGACGAGTCAGTCCCGCAACCACGTCCTCGTGGCCGTCAGCAGCCTTCTGAGCTTCCTGAAGCAAGTGCCCCAGGAATGACTGACGAGGCCCTCCTCCTTGAATCAGGGGGTGCACCTCCTCGTCCGCCTCGCAATCTCCCATCTCGCAACCCATTCCAGCGGCATGATGTACCGGGTCCGACGGCCAGCACCAGTGATCTCCGAAGCCAAGCTTCATCCCGCGAAAGGCGCGAGCCACAGCCCTCTTTTCTTCGACAGCAGACAAGAGACGAGTCGAGAGATTCAAGATCCCGTGTCAACAAACTCGCAGTGGAGGAGCAGTCGGCACAAGCATACGTCAGTCCTGCCCGAAGGAAACGGCCAGTCCCGTCGCCTGCGCCTGCACCTGCACCTGCACCTGCACCTGAACCAGCTGTCGACCTGTTTGATTCGCCCGCACCCACTAGTCGACCAACACCAAAGCCCTCTCCTTCCCCGGCTCAGCCATCGCGGCCTTCTACTACGCCGTCTACTGCTTCTCTGCCAACACGCCCCAAGGCACCTCTGCGGTCGATACCTCCTGTTTCCCAGGAAGCCCTCGATTCCACAAACCGGCACCGCACCAAAGCAGCAGACGCTTACAAGAGAGGCGACTACGCAGCAGCCCACGAGAGCTTCGCAACAGCTCTCACAATGCTCCCCGACAAACACCCAATCACCATAATCATCCGCAGCAACCGCGCAATGACAGCCCTAAAAGTCGGCGAACCAAAATCCGCCATCATCGACGCGGACGCAATGCTCGACCTAATCGGCCCATTGAAAGGTGAAAACGAACAAATCGACCTTGGCGGTGAACCCCCCAAACCAATGAAAGACTTCTTCGGCAAGGCCCTCATGCGCAAAGCAGAAGCCCAAGAACAACTCGAACGCTGGGAAGACGCCGCCAGAACATGGAAACTAGCAGTGGAAACAGGTCATGGCGGTGGCCAAAGTATTCAAGGCCGCAACCGCTGCGAGAAAGCTGCTGGAATCAGCAAGCCAACCTCCAAACCCTCAGCTCCCACGCGCAGACCTCCAGCATCTACACCAGCACCCAAGAAACCATCCGCTCTGGCCGACCTCACCGGCAGCGCCGCCGCATCTCAAAACTCCGAGGCAGTCACCCGCCTTCGCGAAGCAAATCAAGCCGCCGAACGCGCTGACGACGAGAAATTTGCCCTCACCGACTCCGTCGACGCACGGCTCGCCGCATGGAAGGGCGGGAAACAGGATAATCTCCGCGCTCTGCTGGGTAGTCTGGATACGGTGTTGTGGCCCGAGGCGGGATGGAAGAAAGTTAACATGTCGGAGTTAATTATGCCGAATAAGGTTAAGATTAATTATATGAAGGGGATTGGGAAGGTGCATCCTGATAAGGTATGCCCCCTTTGTTTGAATTATCTGTTTGATGAAGGGTGAAGCTAACGCGATTAGATTCCGACAAATGCTACTACTGAACAGCGGATGATTTCAGCTAGTGTTTTTGCGACGTTGAATGAGGCATGGGATAAGTTTAAGAGGGAGAATAACCTTTGATTAGTCTTTCTAAGTGCAGCTACTCGTCACTTGTGTTATTTGCGGTATTCAAACATGGTTTTGGCTCGATCGATGTTGTAAATAGATAGATTTGCATTCGCATGTGTGGAATGAATAATGGCTTGTCTTCTGTTGTTGATTTAGACTAGGATTATACATACACGTGCACCAAGACTCGAACTAGTTTACAAAACCAATTATAGACTAAACCATCCACTAGTATATAACGAAACCCAATGCAATCCATTACCCCTCCTTCTCTCCCTGTTCCCTCTGCTCCCTCGCCTCCCTCTTCAATTGCTTCTTGCTCTTCTGCACTCCCGCCTCACTATCAACCCTATACGACGGCCACTGCTCGCGACACTTCTTCTCATCATCCTCTGTCCAGTCGCGTGGAAGAACAGCGAAGAGGAGGTACGACGTGTGCATTTTGAGATCCTGTTCGGAGCGATGCACCAAACGACCCTGGCTGTATGCCGGGATGGAGGACTGTAACTGCGAGTGTAATTGTGCTTGTGCTTGTGCCTGCTGTGATTGCTGTTTTTGTGTTGTTGTCGATGATTGTTCAGCGGGATTGAGACCAGCAGCCTCCGCCTCCCGGAACTTCCTCGCCCGCTCATCAACAAACCGCATTTTAGAAATCGCCTCGTCAACTGATTTCGGGAACACAGTTGCGCCGCGAATCCCCTCGGACTCGAGACCGTAGCGTTCGCGTCGCGCTTCGATGCGGTGGTGGTTTACCTCGACCATTTCGATGTTCAGCCAGCCTTGTTGTCGGAGGACGCTGATTGTGCGCTGGACTTGTTCGAGGCAGGGTGAGAAGGTGCAGATATAGACTGGGGAGGCTGGGTCCAGGGGGGATTGCTTCCCGTCTTCTGGATTGCGGGTGAGATGTTTTAGGGCGAGCCAGGGGGCGGGGAGGTCGAGGAAGATGGCAGATGCTTTGGGGGATTCATTTTCGGTTTCGGGACCGCCCGGAAGGAGGAAGCCGTCTGCGTAGACGTCGCGGTGGTTGACGCGGACGATATCGTCGAGGCCGTGGTGGTGGATTTCCTCGCGGACGCGCTCGACTCGTTGCGCGTGGAACTCGAAGCTGCAGACTTTGCCGAAGCGGCGGCGTTTCTTTGTCGGTGGTGTGTTGTCTGCGGATGGGTAGCCGTTAAAGATTGCGCGTGCGGCTGCGTGGGTGAACGAGCCGCTGCCGGCTCCTGCTTCGATAATCGTGCCCCCAGGACGCACTCGGAGTCGGTGGAGGATGTAACTGTAGTCCGGTGTATAGACGACCTGCGTCCGATGTGGGAGCGACGCAGTCCACGTTTCCGGCGTGGGGTAGAGAAGATGACAGAATCCACTCGATGCCTGCACAGCAGCTTGTAACTGCGGCTGAGGCTGCGGTTTTGCCTGCTGTACTTCACCCTCACTGCTGGTATTGCTATTCGCATTCTCCTTCTCTAGATCCGCGGCTTTGCGCTTGAGATGGGTTTTGCGCCCGCGCGACCCTGTGTCTACCTTTGATGCAACAATCTGTGTGCCCCATGGTTGGTCGAGGAGGGTGCTGTGCGGGTACGAGCCGAAGCGTGTTGTCGTGACTTTGCCTTCTTTGTAGCCTAGGTTTTCGTCGTCGTGGATGCGCAGGATTGTCGGGAGGGCGTTGTCTCTGCGGAGGTGTAGGAGGGCAAGGGTATCCGGTTGCGCCCGAGTGCCGGGGGTTAGGAATGGAGAGGGCATTTTGTTGTCGCTCTATGGATATAGAGTGTTATCAGGGATGTGTACTCCGTAGTAGAGCAGGACCTTGAGAACTGGTAGGCAAGATAGCGCAGAAATCTTGAGCTTAGAATATCATGACCCGATACAGTAGGCGGTAGGGCATAGGGCATAGGGTATGCAGATATGCCAAGGCTGGCCAATCAGTCCGATCTTACTCCGTAGAGTCATCTACTGCAGCCCCTCCCCCTCGTTTCCCTTTGTTTTCCTGCCCTTCCTCCCCTTCTCTCTACTTTATGCCCCTTTCCTCTCCCCCAATCCGATCTACTCTCCTCTCTCTAACCTATCTGTTCAAATTGCGCCAGCAGCGATTGCCGTGTTATACTTCTTTGTTTTCCACCAGAACGACCAGATTCATGACCACCGCCGCGCGCCAGCAGCCGCCATGGCGGCAACCGCCCTCGCACCCCGAGGCCAGCTCGCATCTGCCCGCATTAAAGGTGTGGAACTCGCTGACCCGCACGAAGACGCCGTTTATCCCGCTCGACAAGGAGGGCAAGAAAGTGACCTGGTATGCGTGCGGGCCGACAGTGTACGATGATGCGCATTTGGGACATGCGAGAAACTATGTTAGCACGGATATTATTCGTCGGATTATGCGGGATTACTTCAAGTTTGATGTGAATTTTGTGATGAACATTACGGATGTCGATGATAAGGTATGTTGTGGTGTAGATGGGGGAGTTTGAGGGCAGAGTTTAGGTATTGACAAAGGTAGATTATTCTGCGGGCACGGCAACAGCACGTTTTTACCGAGTTTGTGTCATCGCATCCGAAGATCGATGGGGAGGTTTTGGATGTAGTCAAGACTGCGTACGCCGCGTACCTGAAGAAGAACCTTCCGTTGCTCGACCCCGAACTCCCCGTTTCTCAGTACCAGGACCAGGCGGAGAAGAACTATGCGGTCGTGTTGAATGGTGGACCATTGCCGGGTAATGAGAAGGCGGGTGACGATGAGGCCAAGGTGAAGATGCATATCAAGACTGCTGCATCAGCGGCCAAGGTTGTTGCACAGGCAGAGCGCTCGGAAAACGTTGCGGATCCCTCGTCTTTTGCGGAGACATTCTACACCGAATCTCAGGATCTTCTTCTTCCGTATCTTGATGCGCTCAAGGGTGCTTCGATTAACGCTGATGATCATGGGATATTCACCAAGTTGACTCGGAAGTACGAGGAGCGGTTCATGCAGGATATGAGAGATCTCAACGTGCTCGATCCTGACGAGCTGACTCGTGTCACTGAATATGGCTCGGAGATTGCCGACTTTGTTGAGAGGATTGTGAAGAACAAATTCGGATATGCTACGGAAGATGGATCGGTCTACTTCGATATTGATGCTTTTGAAAAAGCGGGTCACCCGTATGCTCGATTGGAGCCGTGGAGCCGCTCTGACAACAAGCTACTAGCGGAGGGAGAAGGCGCATTGACCAACAAGACTTCCGACAAGCGTTCCACCTCTGACTTTGCCCTCTGGAAGGCCTCCAAACCGGGTGAGCCTAGCTGGGCCAGTTCCTGGGGTAAGGGACGGCCGGGTTGGCACATTGAGTGCTCTGCCATGGCTTCTGCCAGACTTGGACAGCAAATGGATATCCACTCTGGTGGTATTGACTTGGCATTCCCTCACCACGACAATGAGCTTGCCCAGAGTGAGGCCTACTGGGCGCACGCTCACTCGCATGAGCAGTGGGTCAACTACTTCCTGCACATGGGTCACCTGTCTATCCAGGGATCGAAGATGTCCAAGTCGCTCAAGAACTTTACCACTGTTCGTGAGGCACTAGAGCGCAAGGAGTGGACGCCGCGGAGTCTGCGTATCGTCTTCCTGCTCGGTGGCTGGAGGGATGGTATTGAGATTACCGAGGACTTGATTAACACTGGAACTTCGTGGGAGGAGAAGGTCAACAACTTCTTCATTAAGATGAAGGATCCGTCGGCTTTGCAGGGATCCGGTACGGATACTTCTCTTGCCGCTGCGCTTGAGGCGGCCAAGGCCGCTGTCGACGAGCAGCTCTGTGACTCTTTCAACACTCCCGGGGCTATGAACGCGATCTCTGAACTTATCACTAAGTACAACAGTGCTGATAAGTCTACGCTCAATCCCAAGGATGTCGAGGGTGTCGCGCGATTCGTGACCTCGATCGTCAACATCCTTGGTCTCAATGGCACTGCCACTGCAGAAAGCACTGAGATTGGCTGGACTGGAATTGACGTTCCAGAGGAGGCCAAGCCCTACTTATACCCCCTTTCTTCTATCCGTGATTCGCTCCGACAAGCTGCCCGGTCCCAGGAGGGCGTTTCGTTCGGCCAGGTGTCGGAGATTGTGGACAAGGGTACCGTACCGGAGGAAACCTCTGAGGCGGCCAAGCCTTATGCCATCCTGCTTTCCAATTTCCGGAACAAAGTGACGTCCCTCGAGAAGTCCGATAGCCTTGGAAAGGATATCCTGTCCCTTTGCGATCGTGTCCGCGACATCGACCTGTTCGACGTGGGAATCTATCTCGAAGACCGTGACAACCAGCCAGCCCTTGTCCGCCCGGTTACTCGCGAATTGATCCAAGCTCGTCAAGAAAAGGCCGCCCGTGCGCAGCAGAAACTAATAGAAAAGGCAAACAAAGAGCGCGAAGCCCTCCAGCGCCTGGAAAAGGGTAAAATAAGCCACCTGGAAATGTTCCGAACCAACGAGTACAGCGCATGGGATGAAGAAGGCATGCCGACGCGCGACGCCGCAGGCGAGGACATCAACAAAAGCCGGACCAAGAAATTGCGCAAGGACTGGGAGAGACAGAAGAAGTTGCATGAGGCTTGGTTGGCGAGTCAGATGGGGCCTCAATAGATATATAGAGATGATTATGATGGGTTAGATGTTTGTATTCATGCATTGTTATGGCGTCTGGTATGGCCCTATATCCACTTTAGCGTTAATAAAAGTTGGCATGTGCTTCTATTCAGGTTTGAAGGTGTAGTTACCCTAACTTTTAGCGCAATCCGTGCCCCTGTAGATGAACCAGAATAGATGAATAAGATCCCCACACGCTCGAATTAGCCAATATTCTAGTTACCCTGCAGAAATAGGCTATATAGCCTAATTACATCACCTGACTGACACGACAACGTCCCACCATAATTTATACCACCCAACTTGAAATCATACCACCTCATCAATCCAACATCCAGAAGACCAATTCAAAGGAATCTAACCCTAGCAGAACGCAAAATGATTATCACTACGGGACTCGATTACCTCCGGACAAAGACTAAGGTTGATTGCGATACGTTCGATGAGCAGGGTATACATTATCCCTCTGGACATCCGGTTCTGCCCAGCTAACTGATAACACAATAGTCGCAAAAACCTACGGCCCCTTCATCGACTGCACATCTAACCAAGTAGGCTCCCCATCTCCTCGTAAGATAGATCAACGGAAGATATCTAATCAAGAAAAGGCCATCGCACACGGCGAATTATCCAAACCTGAAAACGCTGCCCTGAGAGCAGATTCCCTCCTCGAAGCAGGAAAACTTCTGGCTAGGTTTGAGGGCGTTGATGTTTATGAGTTAGGGGTTGAGATTGCAGTATGCCGCCCACATATACCCCCATATCTCTATTTGGACAGAGGCAGAAAAAGAAGGTGCTGACAAATTAGATGGTCAAACTAGCCCTCAAAATCCACCCACACATCACCGGCCACGTCCACATCCAGACCAATCCGTATTACTCATATTCAACAGAGAAAACCATTGTTAATGCCCTACGTACATCCTCCCTTCCAACAAAACCAGTCCTGAAGACTAACAAGCGAACAGGAATCGTACAGCTATTTCAATACTTTGAACCAGGATTCGAACAGAACCGCATCTGCATAAAAATCCCCGCGACATGGGAAGGCCTAGCAGCATGCCGCACCCTTGAAGCAGCAGGTGTGCATACACTAGCCACGACGCTGTTTAGTGTGGCTCAGGCTGTGCGCGCCGCGGAGGTGGGATGTACATACGTTGCGCCGTATGTTAATCAGTTGAGGGTGCATTTTGAGATTGGGTGATTCCCCTCTGATATTACTAAGAATAAGAAGGAAGGAACGCTAACATGGTGGGTTAGATTCACCGACCCCAACAAACTCCTCCCGTTGTGCGTGGAGATCCAAAAATACTACGAGTCCATCAACGCCAAAACACGCGTCCTACCCGCTAGTCTCACTTCTACATCAGAGATCTATGCTCTAGCGGGCGTGGACCATATTACTATTGCACCTGGGTTGTTGGCGCAGCTTGCGGAGGCTAATCCTACCCCCGAAGTGGAGTCGCTTTTTAACGTCGGCGCTGCTGCTGGGACTGGTGACGTGGGAAAGGAGGGTAAGGAGTCGCTTGTGAACGACGAGTCTGCGTATCGGATGTCGTTTACGAGGGATTTGCATGGGGCAAGTGAGGAGAAGTTGTCGCAGGTGAGTTGTATACTTATACCCGTTTATAGGTAAGGTGTGGCTGACGTGGTGTAGGCGATCAACTTGTTCTGCGATATGCAGGATAAGATGGTTCAGAGTATGAAGCACGGATCTACAGAGTGAATATGTTGATCTACTGCTGTACTGCTGTATGACTCCCGAGATAACGGATGCACTTGATTCATTCATATCTATCCTATCTATTTGCACTGCGCTGTGTAAATCAAACTAGCCTGACCCATCTGCCGCCGGAAACATACATGAAGACATCATTTATCCATACCATCATTCATCATATCGATCCCCAAGCGAGTACCCATCCACGCCATCAAGACAGTAATCCCAATCCCACCGCACCCCGGACAAGCATACGAAGCCAACTCATCTGCATTTCTTTTCTTCTTTTTTGCTTTTCTCCGAGCTGAAACACGCTGAACGCCAGCTATGCAAGTAGATCAATCGTAAGGATATATACTTTTCCACCAATTGCTTTGTTTTGCTTTTTTTCTCAACTCATCTCAACTCATCTCAACATGACACGGCACGTTGCCATGTAGCGGGATATCCATCAACATCAACATCAACATCGATCGGACAATAGAAAGGCAATGAAGAGTAAAGCGAAGCATAGGAATCAAGAGATCAGTTCACAACCAAACCGTGGGGGAATCTAAACCAAACGATGAAAAGAAAAACGGTTGGCAGGAAACAACATAAAAAACACATAATTTCAAACAAGTCGTATCGTATCAAGTAATGTAAGTAACCAGTCATGCGCTCAATCGTTGAATAAAAGACGGGAAAAACTGCCGGAAACCCTTAACATCCAACCCCCCCAAAGCACCCACAAACTCCTGTATAAGATCCGCGCCCATGCCCATGCTGGGCAATTCCTGGTTCCGCAGATACTCGAGATACTCCGTGCCCGTCTTGGCGTAGATAATCCGCTGCAGGCCTCCCGCTTCGGCGAGGACTTGTCTTGCCTGTGCGTCTTTGGAGTTGAAGGATGGTGTGGCCGGGAGGGCCCAGCAGAGTGGGGAGAAGCGGCTGATCATGAATTGGCCGAAGCCGGGGAGGGTTACACCTTGAGGGGATGCTCCGTTTGAGGCGTCGGGGGCGAGATCTGGGCCGCCCCAGGAGCTGCCCATCTTCGAGAGAAGGGAGAAGGCCATTTTGGCTGTGGTGAAGTCTTCGACGTCTTTGGCGAAGTGTTCGATGGTAGTGATGAGGGTTTCGAAGATGGGTTGGTTTCCTGAACGTGTCAGCTGCGCAAGTAAATAAGTGTAAGGAAAAAAGACATACGCTCGCTAATGATAACAGCCCCAAGATCATTATTCAGCACAGCAAGTAAAAAGTTCAAATACTCCCTCTTCAACTCTGCTAACTGAATCTCATCATCCGTCCCGCTGGTAGGATTGGCAATACCCGCAAAAACCGTTTGCAAGAAAGGCGTCAAAAGCGTATCCAGAATAGGGAAAGTCTCTCCTTTGAAGCCGAAAATCACCTGGTCCAAAAGACGCAGGAAAAGAGCCATCTCATCTCTCGACGAAGTCTGCGTAAGAAGACCGTCAATCCACCGCGGCAGCTGTGGGAGAATCCGCGAACCAAGTACACCGATGAGCCTGGAAAAGGCGAATCGGGCGGCTGTCCGGATGTTGAAAGAGGCTTTCAAAGACTCCAATGCAACGAGAGTGACTTCAGACACCTGGCCAAATGCTTCAGAGATCTCAGGAGGCGGAAGTGATGAAGGAGAGTGGGTACCTGGCACCCAGTCCGAGAATCCCCTAGCGAGGGTTCCGAGGGCCATGATGTCGTGGTGGATTTGGAAAAGAGCTCGCTCATCGCTGGCTTTGGCAGCTTCGAGATTCCTCTCCATGTCAAGGAAGATAGGGTTCGAAACCGACTGAGCGAAGAGAACTTGCTTGTCAACAGAAATCGCCGGGGTCGAGCAGATAATTCCAACAGCTTCAAACAGGTAGAGTTGGCTGTTGAAGATGGCATCTGCGAAATCATGATCATCAGACGACATCTCGTCGCCCTCTCCTCCCTCAGAAGGCAATTCAGCCTGGATGACCAAAAGATCGGCCAGAGCCTCGACAACCGTCTGCGCAACATTACCAATGTTCGACCGCAACTGCTTCACCAAGCGTTGGAACAAGTACCACGACCGAGTCTTGACCTTCTTGACGGGATGGTGGGCCAATTGAAGGAAAGCTTCCAGAACCCCAGGAACAAAGTGCGTGTGGTATTGAAAGAACGAGCTATAGCGCACACAGATCTCCATATACTGCAGCTGAGTAGCCGGGTGCGTGAAAAATCTAATGTCCGACTCAACCATCCGAGCCATCATCTCCACCAACCTCTCCGCAGCAGCGTTGTTCGGCTGGTTCTTGGTGTAAAGACCACCGGCCCTGACAGCAATGTCACCAAACAGGAACATCTCGTGCAAGGCAAGGTCCAAGTCCCTCCAATCCATCTGCCCACCCGACTGCCGCAGATTCTCAAAGGTCGTTCCAACCAACTCCGAAATAGCCTCCATGTACAGCTGCTCGTTAACGGACGCAATGATCTGCTGCAGATTAGCCAGTCGCTTGCGAAGTTCCTGGAATTCGGCCTCGTCGGTTTGTTCGTCCTCCTCGCCCCATGTCGAGGTTTCGTCGTAGCGCATCTTGGCGATGATGGCCTTCAAGATCGGGAGAAGGATGGCGGATTGCTGAGCAGCCAAGGTGGGGTTGACCTTGGCGATCTTTCGGAAGTAGGAGAGGAGATCGTTGACACCAGGAATAACCGTCGAGCAAACTTCGTCGTATTCGTCGGAGAAGAATCGGAGGATGTGCGGCAGGAACACTTGCAACAGACCGTTTGCCTTTTCCTTGCACTCTGCCGTGACCCCATCCTGTTCCAAAGCCCGCACAATATCGGCGGTTGTGATATTGACAAGCTTCGCAACGGTTTCCGCCAGATCGGTATCGTACTTGAAGGTGAATCGGTTCTCGTAGAGCGGCGGGCTGTTCGACAATTGAGACACGATGGTATCGAGGTTTAGGAAAGCAATCATTTCAATCTTGTCCTCCGGCTTCATCTTCTTACCGATGATCTCCGTAAAGACATCGATCGCAGCATCCCGTACCTTTTCTTCTCCAGCTCTGAGTTCCGCCCTTTGTGCCCGCGTGAGTTGCTGGAACAGAAGATCCATCATAGTCTGATTAATCACGAGGCCAATATCGATCCAGCTAACCCAGCTACCCACGGCCCTCAAAGCCATCTCCACAATCATATCACTCCCGTCCCGCCACTCAGACAAGATCTCCTGCCAGGAACTGGCAATCTTCTGCATATCCCTCTGCCGGATCAAATCCTTGAGCGCATTGGCCTTATCCTGCTCCCCGCGGGACCGAGAAACCAACACATCACCAATCTCGTCGTGGATCGAGTTGACGACTCGGAGGTAGAAGACGATACCGGACGGGTTATCGCGTGCGGAGCTAGACGAGGATTTGTACGTCAAGGAAAGAAAATCATCGAAGAAGCTCTCCCAGCCATTGGAGTAGAGAGCAGAGAAGAGAAAGGTAAGGGTCTGAGCGACTTTATTCTGAATGTTCGGCGGGTCACCAGCTGCACCGTCTTGTCCGTACACCTGGCGGAGATATGCCATCAAGCCATCCCGGACATAACCCAGAGCCTGAATATCGATGACGCCTGCTTGGGCGGCACTATTGACGACTTCCAGCGCAAAATGCCGTACGATCTCCGAGTGTTGGGGGGTCTTGGTGAAGAGGGCGAGGCAGACCTGCCATCCTGAGGGGTCGGAGCGGAGT
Source organism: Aspergillus ruber CBS 135680 (assembly GCF_000600275.1). NCBI lineage: Eukaryota > Fungi > Ascomycota > Eurotiomycetes > Eurotiales > Aspergillaceae > Aspergillus > Aspergillus ruber. The sequence goes on along the minus strand of NW_024467348.1, from coordinate 17,663 downwards.
TGGTTCAGATAATCGAAGGCTTGTGCTTTGAGGGCTTGGTCTGAGGAAGGGTTCCAGGCGATCTCAATGGCATTTGCTACCTACAGCGTACTTAGTTAGCAACGCAATTGATGCGTATAAAAAAGAGAGCATCGGAGGGGCACGAGAAGATCATGGTGGGGTGTTCAAAAAGATAACAAGTTTTTGTCCACCAGACCGTACAAAATATAAAGGGCGACTCACCTGCTCTTCCATCTTCGACCAGCCGGACTACCTAAAAGTCGGGGACAGACTTAAAGGCACAACAAGAAATATTTTGTGGAGGAGGGAGGAGGAGGGAGAGGGAGAGAGGGGGAGAGAGGGAGAGCGAGGTAAGGACTGCAAGCGAGGGACGGAGCGGAGGGGAGGCGGGAAAGGTCGATAGAAGCGAATACGTATGTCGATAGAGATATATAGGAGTAGTATGTAGTTAAAATTGGCGTAGTGTGGAGGATGTTAAAGTGGTTAGAAAAAATCGTCACGGTGGAGGCTCATCGAGTAGTGCATGGGACCGTTTCTGAATTTTTTTTTTTATTGCTGGTGGACCGCGAGTCAGACCCAGTCTTCGGTAAAATGGTTGTACTCACCGATACTGTTGTTCTGTGTGGTTTATATGGATCGTACAGAAAAGAAGAACAGATGCTTGAAATATGACTCTTCTGTCGTTATAGTTGTTGTGCGGCTGTATTTGCGATGACGAAGGCGTGCTTGTAGAGGCCGAAAACTTTTGTGGGCATGACTGACAGCGACCGAATCGGGCAACCGGCGACGTGACTATACGACCACTACATACAGGTTGGTACTATGACTCAATTTAGTCTGGGGTAATAAAATCAAATTTGCTTTTATATCCAATCTAAGTCTATACATAACACTATTCTGTATTCTACTGCTTCTGCCCCAACACAGCCCTCTCCATCTTCTCAAACCCTTCCACAGCCAACCCATATCTCTCAAACACCTCCGGCTGATATCCATCCGCGATCTTCTCAATAAACTCCTCCTCCCTCCACCGCTGCCCAATCAGCCCCTCAAATGTCTGCCCAGGCTCCCTCTCCAAACCCCAAACAGCCTTATACGCCGCTCCCAGCGCACACGCATTATCACCCACATCCAGCTTATACACTCCGTCGATACCGCCGAGGACTTCACCAGCAACCTTGGCGATGGCGCGGTTCTTCGAGCCGCCGCCTACGAGGTACACGCGGCGGGGTTGTGCGGGGATGCCCACGCTAGGGCTTTCGGTTAGGCCGCGGGAGCGCAGGCGGAGGGAGAGAAGTTGGCTTTCGACGATGGCGCGGGCTTCGTCGGTGGGGTGGTCCCAGCCGTCCTCTGTTTCTGTGAGGGTATTGGTGGAGGGGCTGTAGGTGAAGCGCCACTGGCCGGCGGGGAGGTTGGGGACGATTTCTGGTCTGGGGAAGAAGAGGCCGAGTTTCATGGGGTCTGAGTCAAGTTTCTGGCCCATGGGGGGTGTTGCCAGTGTGGTCTTGTCGAAGTTCGCCCATGGTCCGCCTGGTGCTGAGGAGGAGGGGTTGCCTTGTTTCTCGTTGATGGCGTTGCGGACGTATTCTCGCGCCAGGCCGCCGTTCTTGTAGCACAGCATGAACATGTAGAGACCCGGGGTTGTGGGGTGGTTGAAGAAGTGTGTCGCAGGGTCTGGCTTGTAGCTGGGGGTGGACATGAGGAAGGTTGTCGACGTTCCCAGGGACACCATTGCGTCTGAGGGTCGCAGTGGCAAGGCCAGGATGGTGGCCGGGTTGTCACCGGTTGAGGGAATCACTGCACAGTCGGGGCTGAAGCCATATCGGTCGACATAGTACCGGTCAATCATGCCCAGATGGAAACCACCGTCCTCTGGAACGGGGCCTAGCTTTCGCTTCAGATCCTCGGGGCCAAACGAGCCTGCACACAGCTTCAGAAGTTCCTCATGGTACTCCCCCTTCTTGATATCCCATAGGTTCATTCCACAAACATCCGAGATATCAAAGGGCGCAATACGGCCCAGAAGCAACGAAGCCAGGAAAGAAGAAACAAGAGAAATCCTCTCCGTCTTCTCATAAACATCAGGGTGCTTCCTCTGAAACCGCATGATCTGAGGACCCGTAAACCTCTACAAACATAGTCAGCAACAATCCCCACAGGCAACAGCACGAACACCTACATGATGCGCCTTACTCCCCGTAACCCGCGCCAATTCCTCCCTACTCCCTAAAACCCCATCAAACTCGTCGCATTCCCTCTGTGTGCTCGAATCCTGCCAATTCGGACTGAACGGGTGCGAAAAAGCCCCACTTAACTGCTCCTCCAATCCCCTCCCCGCATCCAACCCCTGCAACATCTTCTCCGCCTCCCGCCCCCAATAAACACTCCCATGTTGCTGCCCCGCCCCCGAAATCCCCTTAACGCGACTGAAATCGAGGCCCTGGGATTTAAGGCCTTCGAGGACACCGTCGAGAGCTTGTAGCCAGAGAGCGACGGGGGCAAAGACCTCGTGCTCGGCCTCGTTGAATTGCACGCCTTTCTTGATGGGGAAGCCGTGGGAGTCGGCGTCGAAGTCGAAGATGGAGGTGTGGATGACTTTTAGGGAAGAGTTCACGACGAGGGCCTTGAGTTGTTGTGTTGAGAGGTCGAAGCCAATGTATAATGGGGTTGGGGTCGACATTGTGGGGTAGTATGGTGGTGGTATGGTGTCGGAATGAGTGACAGTGAGAGAAAGTAAGAAAGTAAGAAATTGGTAGAAATTGGTCTTTTTATACTGGCGAATATGTCGGGTCTATTTGAGTTTGTTGTGTGGTTGGGAGTGAAATTATCCTTCGGCGCCTTCTTATGCTGTGAACGGCGGATGATGTCAACGGCCAAGCTCGCCTCCGGGAAATTTACCGGTTAATTGGAATTAACCATCGCCATACATGGACGAACATGCTTGGGATGCTTGACTAAAGGCTATTTAGACTGCATTGATACATCTTCATGTTTGAATTGCATAGTCAAGGACAAACAATCTATTCCATTGCACAATATCTAACCAAGATTGCTCTAATCCAACAACAGAATACAGAATTTTGTTTGTACCCTTCCATGCTCCATCCTGCTCATCTCCATCCAGGGTATCTTGTAATGGTTTATGCCATATGCCAAAATGACAATGTCTGCTCCTCCCAATGATAATAAATATTTAGAATGAAATCAAAGCCTAAACAGTTCAACGCCTCTTAGAATCCTCCTGGCCATGGTTATGCTCGTCATCGTGGTCATGGTCATGCTCGTGGTCGTCACCAGCCTCCGGGTTAGCTCGTGCGCTGGTCTCAGGAGTAATAAACTCCTCTGTAAAGTTCGCTTCCACGTGCTCTGAAGGCACGAAGCGGACCTTGAGACGCTTGACGCCATTGACACCCGCTCCAACTGCCTCCCGAACCGTGCTCTCGACCTCCCGAGACTGCTTAACGGACCACGACCCAGGCACGCCCAATTCAATCTCCATGAGGTAGTTCTGACCGGACTTCATACCCTGCACGTCACGGACCTCAATGGCCTTGTCCTGGATCTGAGCGAGAGCCTTCTTGGCCGCCTTGCGAACCGATCCCTTGATATCATCGTCCACGGTTGTATCGGCCAATTCCAGCAATGAAGTCCGGGTGTTGCCCCATCCTGCCTTGATCACCATCAGAGAGATCAACAGGCCACCTACAGGATCCAGCCAGGAGGCGTCCTTAAACACGTACGTACCGCCAATGGTGAACAGGGCCACGATACTGGTGAGGGAATCGATGCGGTGGTGAACGGCGTTCGATGCGAGGACGGACGACTTGCGTTCTTCGGCGATTTTCATAGCTATAAAGTAGAAACTCCGATTAGCCAGGTTTCACGATCCCAATTCAGGGGCACTCACTAGCACGATAGAGCCATTCCTTGATCACAATAGAACCACCCGCTAACCAAGCAGCATGAACACTAGGCCCCGACACATCAATCCCATGACTATGCGAATGCCCATGTCCCAACATCCCCGAGTGCGCCAGCGCATCCGCAGCGTCAGGATAAAACTGATCCAACAACACCTGCCCAGCATTCAATCCCATAAACACACCACCACAAAGCAGCAGCCCACTAACACCCAGCGCACCAATACTCTCGATTTTCCCGTATCCGTTCGGAAATCGTTCAGAGGGCGGTTTCAGCGACCACGCGACCGTCCCGAGGGTAAGGAAGTCGGAAACTAGATCCGTGAGCGCGTGGTAGGCGTCTGCGATCAGGGCCTGGGAATGGAAGACGTAGCCGCCGATGAACTTGCCAATTGCCATGGCGAGGTTGGCGACGAGGCCAATGCGTGTGATGCGGACGCCGGCGTCGAAGGTGTTGGTGGAGGTTAGGTAGACGTTGTCGTGGTGGTGGTGATGATGGCTGTGGCCGCCGTGGCTGCCATGGCCTCTTGTTTGTGTTGCCATGAGGGGAGTAGTTTTTGTTATACGGAGAGGAAGGGTAGGTGTGGGAGTGGTTGTTGTAGGAGTGGTTGTTGTTAACGGAGTTGGACGGACAGGGAGGCGGGCATTGGACGGAGGGTATTTAAGACGTAATGAGGCAGTTGAAGTCCGCAGAACACGGCGCTGAGCTGACGCACGAGCACCCGGAGAAACCAAGCCAGATCGATCTCGAAACGAGAGAGACAGCAGTAATAACGGAGACGAACACGACGCTGGTGACGACGGCGAGCACGCTGGAGTATGGGAGGCCGACTGAGGACGGACCCTGCACCGCAGGGGCTGCGTCAGCGCCATTGAGACTAGTTCTTCAGAGACAGTAATGGATGCTTCACAATTGGTAGAGGGTTTCGTATTTCATATTATCTTCTAGTGGTAATTGTGTAGTTTATGGTTTGAAGAAGTTGCTGTTATATCCGGCAGGCGACTTCCGAGATGTGCTGACTGTCGCTGACTGATGCCATGATTCCATACAACTTCTACTACTACGAAATATGATCGTGGCAATCACAGTATTGCAATTACACACTCTCTAACCAATTCACCAACGATATCGCCTTGATTACCGTTCGTTTGTCTTGTGGCTTCTTTACCAGTGGCAATGCTCCCCCACGATTGAGGATTAGCCGGTCTCAGCCAAGAAAAGCAACACTAAACAAAATCTGCGGATGGCGCGTCAATTACGGGTCTGTTCGGTTTTGATTAATCCAGGCCCAAGAAAAATCTACTTTTTTATACAGGGGGTCCGTTAAGGCTGGATCTCGGAACTTTTGAATTTTTCCGTATCTTCCGTGTTCCGTTCCGTTCGGTTTTTCTTGTAGATCCACTGAGCCGGGGTACTGTAACCATTCATGCTAGGGCATATGCTATTTATGTATCCTTGTTCATATGCTAACTGAGTCCTGCCCACAATATATTCGTTTTGCTTAGCGTGGCTCTTAACATCAGTGTCATGGCCTCGATGCAAGAACAGGGAACGCCTAACACTGCGTTGTAGGTATAACAAGCGCCTGGAGACCATCGATGTCTGGGACATGTCCTTGCAACCAAGGATTGAGTATAGCAATCGTGATAATAACCATAGAGGCATAAATACTAAGCCATGGTCATTCATTTCAAGGGCAATGGGGGAAGCACCCATGAATGGATCACAATCTCCGTCGAGGCCTTCAAGGAGGAGCTCACTGCTCTGTGGATGGTTCCATCATCTTGACTATCAGAGGCACACGCGACGTAGTTTGCTTGCAGCAGGTACTCATGGCCTTCTGCGTACATTGCGTGGTGGACACGGTTAAGGAGTCGGCGCGCAGAGAAGCATTGGGCGGGCTCCCACTTAATGGAAGGTTTAGCTTGTCGACAAGATTCTCCACGCCACTTCGCGGTAGGTGACTTCCTGCGACAAGGTTACTATGCTTGGCAGCACTGTATACAACAATAATCGAACGGTACACTCACCATTCAAGACCAAAACTTGCCCAGTATAGCCTGATGAATGGCTGAGATCGTGCCTCACCATTTTCTGGCGACGGTTTGAACTGAGTCACATGGTTACCATATGCCCTCATATCACGCGAGCAAGCAGACTTACTTTATCTACAGACGCTGGAAACCGGTCGACGCCATGTGACGAGTTTCTAGGCGTCCAATGGTTGACCAAGATGGTTATAATACAAAGCTACGAGGCAAAGATACCGTGGAAGGACAACCATGGTGATTGAGGTTCTTAGGTAGGTCTCAACAAGGATAGTCAATGCTGGCAAGAAATAGGTACTCCGTGGTGACCAGTCTGCATCATGTACTTCAGGACGTGGTGCACCTGCAACTTCTGCCAAGGCCAGCATCAATAGGAGCAAAGCAGATTCCAAGGATGGCTCTAAAGGGGTTTGAGTGAGGGAGTGATACTGTGTGGCATACTCGTCATAGTCAATGATTGGATGCTGCATATTAACCGATTGAAAGTTCTCCAACCACCGACTGCAGCAGGTCCAACCGCTTCCCCACGACCGATAACGAGGTCTCTAGATCAGATCTGGAGCAAAAAATTAGTACATAAAGCTTTAGCAAATGTTTTTTTATGGCGCTACTACCTGCGCTGTTCCACGTCAATGTAGCGACACTCCACATTGACCGCCTCGCAGTTGGAGCACACCGGCCTTCACCCATCGCAGCGTCATTTTCTAGGGTTTGAGTGACTAGTCGGAAGAAGTACACCTGTGCAGTATGCTGGTGAATGGAATTTACCGCTGGCGGCAAAATTTGCATGCGATAACGGCCCTCTGGCGAGGCGTATGCTCTATTTCACCCGATGGCATTCTTGCTTGTTATGTTTATTTGAGCACTGGCGGATTAATGCCGCCATTCTGAATGACTTACGTGCAAGCATATTGATTTCTCGAACTGATAAATTCATTAATTTATCCAGACATAGTTGTGGTTGCTTTCATGATTGCCAATTTCAAAACTCGCTAGGGACCTATATAACCGACCTAGGTAGTGAAGCGGAGTCCGCCATTAGCGCACATCACACTACCCATACACCAGGCTGAGTCCTCCGTGCACAGCATTCCAACAACACCTGCAACTTCGGTCCAATAGGCCGGATGCCGACCACCCATCTTCTCCTTCGCAAGCTCCACCAGCGAGTGGCCATCAGCACCCTTCCTCAGAGAGGACAAGGGACAATTCAACTGGAGAGGCTGCATCTATTTCCAGAACTTTTCCCGCAGCAAACTACATATCTCCCTCCACAGAACTAACCGTGGCCCTCTCCGCCAGCTCACGGCCAAAGTTTGCGTCATCGATTCTAGGGCTGCCTTGGTGCCCCGGTAAAGAGTATGGGTTGTAAAGCCCATGGACGAGGCCACTGATGAGATGTTGACCATATGACCGGAGCAATCATGGGGTAGGTAGGGGAGCACAGCTTGCGTGACCATGATGGGCGCGAGAACATTCACCGCATACACCTAGTGGAACTCCTCGACGGGGACCTTCTCCAGCGGGTAATACCCACCCACGCTGGCGTTGTTGATGAAAATGTTAACCAGAAGCTGGCCATCCTTGCTGCAGTGTCGGGCTGGCCAAGGTTGGCTTTGACGGTATGGGCCTGGACGCCGTGATGCGTGGTGAGTTCCGAGCACAGGTCTGCAGTGAGTTTCAAGGATTCCGAGATGTATTCGAGAAGGCTTTCATATTCTCATTTCATACGGAGAGGTGGTGTTCATCATGAAGCGGGTTTGCTCGGTTCCAGCTTTGCAGCCCATAATTCTTGTTGAAGGCGGCCTGCAGACGTATTCATCGCGCTGAAAAACGACTCCGCAGTTGTACGTCGGAAAGCGGCCCGCCGAATGGAACCCTACAGACCATGAACAGAAATACGAATCCATGTAAAGGGCGGGTCGCCCAGCTGCCAGGTGATATAATAGCCCACTTATCTTGTTGGGGTGAGGCGATACACCTCGGGATTTACAAATATGAGGTCCCTTCTTGCTATTGATTTCTTTAATCTACCAAGTCAGCCATAGAATTCATACCATGAGCAATACAAGCGATTGCAACGTTCACGGCCCAGAATTCCGTGAGGCAAAGCCCTCACAGGGTCATCCGGCACGACCTGCATCGAAGCTCTTTCGTCTCGACAATCGCACCACGATCAGTAATAATACCACCCGAACTTTTTTGCAACCATGCTGACCACAAACCCATCCGGTCGCCGGCGCAACAGGTTCCTTGGGCACAACACTGGCAATTGCCATTCTCGAGAGTGGTGCTGATATAGTTTGCCTGGATATTCCCCCCACTCCTACCGCTGCAAATTGGAGTCAGTCTTTCTCCATTTTCTCCTATATTCTCATCAAACTGACTACCTAACCCAAATCACAGACAAAGTCGAAGCTACCGCGACGAACCATGCAGGCCAACTATTCTACTATTCTCTTGACATAACAGATGAAAATGCTGTAGCTGAGACTTTTGCCACGTTTGGCCCTACACTGCGATACCCCCTAAAGGGTCTGGTTTCTTGCGCGGGACTGTCGCTGAATGGAACGTCGACCGATTTCCCTGCTGCGTCGTTCTGCCGGATGCTAGATATAAACGTCACGGGAACATTCCTGGTCGCGCAGGCCACGGCTCGGGAGATGGCGAAGACTAGATCCACTGGAAGCATGGTCTTGGTGGCGAGTATGAGTGGATACGTATCGAACAAGGTACCACATACCCGACCCTGACTACCTCATCTTACATTCATTAACACATAAACCAGGGCGTCGACACCGCCGGCTGCAACGCCCCCAAGGCAGCCATTTACCAACTGACGTGCTCCCTAGCCGCCGAATGGGGATCCCGTGTTGGAATACCACTGATCCGAGTCAACTCCCTCTCACCCGGATACATTCGCACCGCAGCCACAGCTGAAGCGCTTCAGAAGCCTGGGATGGAGAGTCAGTGAGTTGGGGATAATATGTTGTTCCGGCTAAGCACGGTGGATGAGTTTCGGGTGCCAGTGTTGTTTATGTTGAGCGATGGGAGTAGCTTTATGACCGGTGCTGATTTGCGGGTGGATGAAGGGCATTGCTCTTGGTAGGAGTCTATTTATGCTAGTTGAAGGAGATTTGGGATCTCATCAGGTTGTCTGTTCTATGTGATTGTACTCTTTGAGTTGGTCGATAGGTAGAAATAACGACGCTACAAGAACTGCCATCCGCTGATGTGAATGTTCTTGTCAAATATCATTGTACTCATGCCCTCGTGACAGAACTCCGAATTCACACATCGTTTGAGTAATTTCCTGTTACAGACAATGCTTGGTGAATCCGCAGTTGGCTGGTTGACCTATCTGGGATGGCCGCTTGCATTGGCTGATTTCGAGGCGCTCAGGGGCGTGAGTTAGGCCACCGAATTTGCGCAGCGCCATTACGTTCTGTTGTAGAGATCCAAAAAGCTGCCCTAGGGCTTCGTTTGCAGCCTGGCCGGCAGATTGTAATGGTTACCGTAGTTCGCCCTGGTTTAAACAACAACGCAAACAGTACAGCCTATCCCATAAAATCTACTTTCTAGGTCCAAGATCCCTCGCACATTTCAGTATGGATCGCTAGACTTCCTATAATGGACCCCTCATGTTGTCTTCATTTCCTGACCTAAAGCCTCAGTTTGATACTACCCCATTTCTTCGCTCTTCTCTGCTCGGCAATCTCTTTCTTCATTTCCATCTGGTACTATGAATTATTCCCTACCCCGAACCCTCTCATTTTTAACGTCTTTTTCCATATTTACTCTCTGCCTGCCCGTGGTCGTACTTTCCCACTAAAAAAACGACGCGTCCCAACACGCTGATCGTGGAGATGATCTCTCCATGAACAATGATCCAAAGTATTTTTTTTTTTTCAGACCAAACATCTGCGCTCGGAGCGATTAGGAAACCCAAGGCGGAGAATATCACTTGTTTCTCCAGCGAAGGTATGTACGAATTTCACTACACGCTCTCATAATCAAGGGACCTTTTTAACTGCTATGTGTGTTTAGGTACCTCCCGCGAGCTCGAAAGTGACCATAATAAAGCGAGCAGCCTTGATATAGGCCTTGAAGGGTTACCTAAACTATATAAATTTTGATTTTGGGCGCAGAATGACGAAGTACTGAGTCGTAAATCGGCCTCCCCTCCATGTATGGATGATGGCTTGTATTATGAAAACTTCAACTCTGAGCTCGCTGGAGCAGATATGCGCCTATGCGAAGTTACAGATTCCCAAGTCGATAAAGCTAAAGGGAGAAAAAAGAGAGAAAAAGTCTCCTTAAACCCCCCCCCCCCAACCAAAACATCAACTCAACTCACTTTCGCTTTCAGCAAAGGATCCCTTGAGCGGAAAAACGTCTTCGGGATGGTAGTAATGAAAGATAGCCTGCACAACAGACATTGGAATTGTATAAAACACATTTAGAAACATCCCATGACTCATCAAATAACCATTGTTGTCCTGGCAGAACTCAACGATGCGATACAGACACCGAATGATGATCAGCGCTGACACCATGAAGAGCACGTACAGGAGAACCCCGTACGGCATGTGAAGTGTACGGACTCCCTTGGATTTCTCAACCCGCTGATAAGAAATAATTGATACAGTGGAGAATACACCGAAGAAGATCAATTGGACGAACAAGCCAATGATCGTTATATTCTGGCCCATTTTGCCATCGACGAGATAGCCATCATTCCGCCTCCGCTGGCCTGAAGAAGGAATGCAAAGACATCCCTGAGGACTAATATCTTGGTCACTTTTGCGGGCGATATGATGAACAACTCGGGTGATTGGGTGTAGAGTACAATCCGTCCGTATATCATATAGATGGTGGCGGCGTAGAGAGAAGGTGGCAGGAGAAGACAGATATTCTGGACAATGTAGGGCCCCAGAGCGGTTGTGTCTTGAGAGGATACGGCACGGAAGATGTAGCCCACTATCATCACTGATTGTTTGAATAGTTGTGAGCGGTGAAGCAGTTGTGATGGGATTGATGCTTTAACCATAGAACTTACTGACTGCCCCGATAATAAAGGTTGTGAAGAAATAGCATTTGAACTTCCATAGCTGAAAGACATGAAAACCAGTACTTGCACCGTAGATATGAGGGCGATAACCGCACCTACTAAGGTGGGACCATAATCATAGAATGACCAAGCCATCTTATATAGAGAAGTGTTACCACATTGACTGTAGGAAGAACAGGCAAGTTTAACTTCTGTAAGAGGGTCAATGGAAAAGAAATAGACAGGCCCAGCATTTATATAGCTTGGACGGTGGCGCCGAAGCTATTTCAAGCGCCCAATTATTATATTTGGCGCTGCTAAAATTTCTGGCTAGTACTAGTGTAGCTCTACCCCAAGAGAACTCTCAGACGGCGGAAAGGGCCCGAAGAGACAATTAATGGGGACTGGAAGCACTGGAAGAGGCGACTAGAACAGGAGAAGGATAGCAGAGAGGGTAGCCTAAGCTGAATCACCAGCTTAGGCCACACCCACCCTGCTCTGAAACACAAGGAGAACACCGTGCTCGAAAGCCCTGCGCATACAGGCGGTTTGGGGCGAGGAAAAGAACCAGAAATATTATAGAAGGAGGCTAGTGCCTCAGGAGCTTATAGGGATAAGAGACTGTAGAATAGCTACCAGCCTCAAGTCCACGAATAAGGGTCTATCATATCTCTAGGGCTCGATATGGACAATAAACTTGAAAAAAAAAAAAAATAATAATAATAATAATAATAATATTGCACTATGTAAGAAGCAAGTCCCCGCAAATAAGGTATACTCATGCAAATATATGCTGAAGGAAAGTAAAATGAGGTAGTAGACGCTATGCATTAAAATATTATTCTATACGAAGGAAATCCTCTGAAAATCGAGGGCACCTCCACTATCTTCCCCGAATGTCTCTCCAAACGATTAGTCCATGGAGTTATATCTCCGATAAGGGTGTATTTCACCATCGTTTCTGATCACATATAGTGCCCAGTCACACGATAGATTTGCTCATATTCACTAGCAATTTTATTGCAATAGAATATAGGGATAGGAAGTTGTTATGTCAGAGAAGGTGCGAGTAATTTCTTTGAACAACCGACGTCATTATCCAGAACCCTTCATAGGGAGCTCTAGACATCCTGCTTCTAGGATCAGACATGACCAATCTTGCGAGTCTCATCAATGAGATGGACTAAAAGCTGATGATGTCTCATGTGTAAGCTAGCAGTACCGTTTCACCATATGTCGATTCAAAAACAAGCAAACAAGCCCGCATCAATAGACCCGGGTTGAAGAGCACTACAGTCTTGACTTGACATATCCATTGCAAAATAGACACCTCACTCTGGAAAGAAAAGTATTATATTCCTAGAAAAACCCAGACAGCATCTATTTCTTCGCATTTGATTGTTTGGCCCTCTCCACAGTTGCCCTCATTGCTTCACCAACTATATCCGAAACTGTGGCAGGAGGGTGCTTTGCCGGTGCGCCCTCTTGCTGAAATTCGGACAAGCATTTGCAGATATAATTAGGATTTCCCGTGAAGAAAAAGGGGATTGAGTAGCGCTCTAGCCCAGTCTCATTGGTGACCCTATGGAGGGCAGACTTGTAAGTTTCGTTGGTCATTCGCGAGAAGAGGTTGGCCAGGTTAACAACATATGCCCCGGGCGTGGGCTTGATCTGTAAGAGTTGTGATGAATGAATGTTAAGCAGACAAACAATGGGAAAGAGAGAGACGTACATCTAACCATTGACCTGTGGGCTCATCTAATACCTGAAGACCTCCAACCTCGTCTTGCAGCAGAATGGTAATTCCACTGTAGTCCCGATGAGCACCACAGCCCCGCGCATTGTCATATGTTTTCGGAGGTTGGGGAGGATAATGGAGATATCGCAATGTTGCGACTGCCTCATCTGTATAGGGGGCAAACAAGCCCTCGTCGCCATTTATCGTGAGAGCAAGTACAGCGATGATATCCTTTGCCAGCTGGAATACAGCATCATAGTATTCCATTGTAGTGCACTTGAACTCCTCCAAGCCATCAAGCGCTTCAGGCCACAGATTGGGCCCACAGTTGAACCTCTTTTCGACACAGTATGGATGATGCACAGGGAGATCTTGGCCAATGAACAAGCCCTCTTTTAAGTCAGGGCTGCTTCCCGGTTGGGACATATGGGATTGCATGACCTCGTAGCCGCGGTTGAAGGGGTTCTGGCCTATGAATGTTAATGCTATGCTCTTCAAGGATCGGAGTTCTTTTAAATACTTCGATTAATCTTCAATTTTTCCTCGAGCGGGAGGCTGAAGAAGCGTTCGGCACAGCTCATCGTACGAAGCTGCAGCTCCCGGGAGATGCGGTGGCCGGTGATTTGGAAGAAGCCATTTTTCAAGCAGCACTCCCGGACATTTTGTACTAGCTTGGCTTTCGCTTGACTGTCGCTACTATAGAAGACAGAGAAGTCAAGAATTGGGGGCTCTTGTGGGGGGTCCATAGTAATGGAGTAAGAAATGATGAGCATATACAGGCAGGCAGGTGGAGGCTGTATTTATACATGAAACAACATCCCTCCCTACCTTCTATATTCCAACTGGCGAGTAAGGATGATATGCTTAAAATGAAGTCATTGTACATTTGTTTGGCATAATCACTTGACACAACATTTACTAAGCACCCTTTGCTTTTTCCTTCTCTCTATTTACTTTCTGTCTATTTGCTTTCTGTCTGTTTGCTTTCCGTCTGTTACACCATCACACCACAGGAAATATAGGATCAATTAGACTGCCACTTGTGGTTTATTGCTATAATGCCAACTTATCAGAGCATCATCAAAATCGCCGCAGTCACTGGCGCCCTCTTTTTATCAGGTTTGTTCCTTCGCATACACCATCTGCCCAGCACAGAATAATACTAATCCATCACAGGCGGTATCACTGCCCATGGATCAGCTACAGTTCCGGCACTGCTTGAATCCATCTCAGAAGATGGCACCTCCTCTCACGCAATGGTTCAAGTCTGGCGGCGAGTGTACGAGCAAGGACACGCAAATAGCCCGAAGGTTGTTGTTCTGACCACATTCGGCTTCGCATACGCGGCCTGGGGTGCCAATAACCAGCAAATCTCGACACGAACACCGATACTGTTGTACAGCGCTGCTGCATTGCTGGTCGTGGGGGTTGTTCCCTACACGCTCATCTTCATGGAGAACAGCAACCGCAAGCTATTAAAGAGAGCGGCAGAAGCCAAACACTATTCGTCGTCTTCTGCGTCTAGTGAGGAATGCCCGGAAATTTTGATTGACCAAGAATCGAACGAAGGACTTCTTAGACGTTGGAGGGCTCTGACATTGACTCGTGCCTTGCTGCCGATGACTGCGGGTGTCTTGGGACTACTGGCAATTACGCACTATGAATGAATTTTTCAAGCCTTGTGAGGCCGAGCTCTAATAGAAGAACTTTGTTATATCAGAGGTGGTAGGAGTTGGGTTACCTGTGGAGGCTGTGGTCCACATCTGGCAAGATATCCCACCACAGTAAGAAATGCTGTTGGTATATTTTCTTTCAAGCAAATATAATCAAAACAAACCCTTGTCTCATGCTTCTTGGTATACCGCATTCCACGAATCCAATAGTGCGTAAATTCAGGCAAAGCTTACGTACATCGCAATCTATAGGCCAGATACAGGTGGTAGTAAGCGTGTGGGGCAAAGGTCGTGTCAAGCACGGAGTTAGATAAAATAGTCACCTAACTATGCAATTGCGCTTACACTCACTTACCCCATTATTGAAGCGAATACCTATAACATGACCCACATGCGAATGTCACACGGGCGAATGTCACACGAAATTGCTCCGACGCGACTTCTGACTTCTATCACAAATATCACCACAACCAAATATGCGTCAGAAAAATGATGAAAGCCAAGTAATATTGGCCCTTCAAGCTATGCAAAATGACAAAAAACTGAGCGCTCGAGCAGCTGGAAAGATCTATCACATGGATCATGAGAAGCTTAGTCGCTGCCAGCGTGGCATGCAATCACAATGCAATATATCAGCCAATTCACGAAGGCTCACTGATTTAGAGGAATCAATGATTGTTGAACACATACTTGATCTAGATTCCAAAGGGTTTCCTCCTCGGTTGTCTGGTGTGGAAGATATGACCAACTGATTACTTGCAACACGCGATGCAGGATGTGTTAGTGTAAACTGGGCCAGCACCTTTGTTAAATGGCACCCAGAGCTCACAACTTGTTTTAGTCAGAAATATGACTATCAGAGAGCTCTATGTGAAGATCCAGAGGCTATCCATCATTGGTTCATGCTTGTTCAAAACATAATCGCGAAGTACGGCATCCAGGAAGCGGATATTTATAACTTTGATGAAACTGGGTTCAGATGGGAGTGATCTCAACTACAATGGTTGTCACAAGCCCCAAACAACATGGAAAGGCAAAAATAAAACAGCTGGGCAATCGTGAATGGGTCACAGTGATCCAGGGAGTTAATGCTCATGGCTGGGTGATCCCGCCATACATCATTGTCAAGGGTCAATATCACCTTCTTTCTTGGTATCAGAATAGCCAACTGCCAATGGATTGGGTTATTGGTACATCCGAAAACAGTTGGATAACAAATAAACTTGGCTTGGAATGGATCAAGCACTTTGATGAATATACAAAAGCCCAAACAATTGGTTGTTACCGTCTCCTGATTCTTGATGGCCATGCAAGTCACCACTCAACTGACTTTGAGCTTTATTGCAAAGATAATAAGATTATTACACTTTGCATGCCTGTGCATTCATCCCATATCCTCCAGCCTCTTGATGTTGGATACTTTAGTCCCTTGAAGATTGCTTATGGTAAGCATATTGAAGGGCTTATGCGGGCGCGTGTCACCCATATCACTAAAGAAGATTTCTTTCCTGCATTTTACACCGCATACCAAGCCACCATGACAAAGAAAAATATCAAAGGTGGCTTTCAAGGGCCTGGTCTTATCTCTCTTGAACCTGATAGAGTAATATCTAAGCTTGATGTCCAATTTAAAACAGCAACACCGTCGAATTCGCGGCCGACTAGGTCCCATAGCTGAGTTTCCAAAACACCAAATAACCCAATTGAGGCGTCATCCCAGACAAACCTTATCAAAAGCCAAATCTCTTGTCACCAAGATAGCTCTCCATCATCAATCCTGAATGCTGTTGACATCCTCGCGAAAGACACAAGAAAGATAATGCATAAGATGGATTTGATGGAAGCAGAGATTTGTGAAATTCAGGCGGCAAATGAGGCCCTTAGCAGACGCCGGAGGGCTAAAAAAACATGTCTAAGGAAAGGAGGGTCGCTTTCTATACAGGAAACTCAAGAATTAGGGGATCAAATGGAGGTTGAGGTGCAACTGAAGGAGGAAACATGCAATGGGGCTGGTTGGCAACTGCAGACTAAGACACGCGCACAGCGCTGTGGCAATTGCAGAAAAGCTGGACACAATGCACATTTCTGTCAGATAATAGTAGAAATATCTGAGGAAGGCGATTCTGAGTAATTCTAATGGAATTATGTGCACTGGTGGAAATATTGGGGTTAAAGTCATGGCGGAGCGATTTCGTGTGACATTCGCCTGTGTGTGACATTTGCATGTCGGTCATGTTAATTAGAACACCCAATTTATGGATGACTTATGAAATTATGCACATATATGCAATCAGACATAGTACGATATCTTGCTAAATAGAAAATAGGCACATACGACCATAGGGTGTGGAGAACAGGACTTCCCGTCTGCTCAGCCGTGCTTAAGCCAGTAGCTCCACATGGTGAATAGTTACAAGAGCCCTAACTCCAATATTCTCCAGAACAAAGAAGTGGGGCTGGTATGGGTGATAGGGGTGCGATCTTTATAGCTTCTAGCATCAAGGGTGCGATGTTGACACCGGGGGTGCAATACAATATTCTAAAATTGGAAGTTCTCGCACTGGGGGTGCTCAGGATCGTACAGATGAGCGGAGACTGGAATCAAAGGCGAAATGACTCGAAAATGACGAGAAATAGCAAGAGCCCCCAAAACCCTTTGATTGTATTCTGTATTCATGCACTCTTCCCCTGCCTTGACATTTTGGCCTTGCTCTCTCCCCTCCATACGCACGTGATTATTATTCAATCAAGTTCATTGTCTATACCGAGTCCTAGGGCTATGATAGACCATGATTCATGAACTCAAGGCCAGCAGTTATTCTACAGTCTCTTCTCCTCATAGGTTCCTGAGGCGCTAGCCCCCTTCTACACACTTTCTGATCCTTTCCCTCGCCCCAAACCGCCTGTATGCGCAGGGCTTTCGAGCACGGTGCTCTCCTTGTGTTTCGGGGCAGGATGGGTGTAGCCTAGGCTGACTCTCAGCTTAGGCTACCCTTCCTGCTACCCTTCCCCTGTTCTAATTGCCTCCTCTCGGAGTACAAAACGCCTCCACCCCAACATCTCAAGACATGGGCACCACCACCCCAGGAGTACCGCACACGGAGTTAGGAGTTGACTGTGAACTCACAGTCAAGATACGTGATGAGGCAATGCGCGCTGACCTGAAGAAGCTATCTTCAATCAAGATTGTGGAACGGGCTGAGAGAGCACGAGAAAGTGCAGTCAAAAAGTCA
>NW_024467347.1:60618-98119 GCF_000600275.1 Aspergillus ruber CBS 135680 | reverse complement strand
TAGGTCAGAAGATGGTGTATTTCTATGTTCATTGTGTGATAAAACATGCGGTGAAATAGTTGAAATGGCGAATATCCGCTACCACTCATGAACTCACACTTGTCAAAGATATGAGGATTCCTTTTTGACTCCATTGGTTTCCTTAAAACCTGGCTTTTTCCTCTCGGTCTTTCAGGTTAGGGTGAAGGTTTCGAACAGGTCGAGTAACGGTGTAGAAGGCCAAACCGTAGGACTTGGTCGAGAACTAGAAGAAAATAGAGTTGTTAGCCAATCGCTCATTGTGTCAAGGGAGACTCGGGTAGAGGGGAGGATGGTAGAGAGGGTCGTGGCAAACCTTGACCTTGGATCCGACGTGGAGGAAAGTAAAGTCTCCTGGGACTAGGTGATGGGTGATTCCAGTAGCCTCGTCCTGTCAAACGAAACCACAACCGTCAATATTGTACAAGACCGGGAAAATATCTTTCCAAGAGAGTTGGCATACCAAAATATCAATCTGGTCATTGAGGACATACTTGGTCTCCTAAAAAGTGTAGTGTGCCGGTCTTTGCGGCCCCGCCTCGATCTTATAGAATCCAGAGGTAAAGTATGAGGGGAATGAATCAGTCTTGGTCCGGATTGAGTGGAAATCGGCTGTAGTTGCGTTCTCGCCCTGGGGAAGGGGGATGAACTCGTGGCCAGCGCCTTTGATGATAGCGAGAGGAACGAGGTTGTTAGACACTGAAATCATGTATCAGCAACTCCGAAAGACTTTTTACCTGCAACCCTTGGTCTAAGAGGCGAGGGGAAATGTCGGATGATTGCCCGGTGTCCACCAGATCCCCGAAAAGACGAGAGGTATTTCGTGAAGACAATGAAGAGGAAGCTTCCCTTGTAGCTATACTAACTCAATACCCCACACACATTTACCGTGGAAAGTCTCCAAGTGGGCGGCCGGTTGATGCATTTTTGGAATAAAGTAGTCCGACTGGACTTCAAGATGCGGAGCAGCGGCGGGTAACCTGCCCTGCCTGGATCCACAACCCTGATAACCGATGAGGCTAGATCTCAGAGATTCAGCCAAGAGATTGCTTGAAGGATGACACTGGCAAAAACGCTACTACTAACGTAATCAAATACAGATTGCAGTGAGGCAGCAAGGCATGGCCTGCTCAACGCCCGTCAGCCTGTTGATGCGATTCATCAGACTCATGGCAGCCAACTACTGCCCAAGGAAGCTCTGGACGTCTATGGATACAAGATGCGGGAGTGTATAAGACAGGCAGCGCAGTTGAGCTGGTAGGCATGTTGGGATGTATATTGGTGGGACAGTTAAATAGACTCATCAATTCCTTCGGCATAGGAATCGTACATTGCGTCCATATTCGTTTTTCCCGATCGTAGTTAACCTGCCGTGTCTCACAATATACCTGGTAATATCCTCTCATTCCCGCCCCCGGGGTCCTGCGGGATAACATTCATACCGTCTCTTTCCACGCAATGGCACCCCTGTTCCCAACCCTACCTGTCCAAATTCTTTCTCCGATGTGACGTCCCGTACGCATCCCGGAATTTCATCCAACACTGTGACATTGTCTTGGTCTGTGACCACTTTCAACGGGATCCGATCCCCCAGCTTCGACCCGATACGAAGCATGGTGAATGAATCCAACAGCCCAGTCCAGCGAGGATACCAACTCGCATAAAAAGCCAAAACAAAAAGCGCCACAAGGTCTATAGCGAGTAGGACTGAAACGACAATAACCCCAGCATAGGACATGGTGGGCTTTTCCGTGTTTGCGCCCAGATCGGATGACACCGCGAAGCTATACGAAGGCGCGAAGTCATACGAAGACGTTTCATCGGACATCCACGCCATGGTGGCCAGGTAGGCAGCTGCTGTAAATGTATTGCTGAGTATGTTTGGATCCTCCTGGCCGTGCAGGGCCTCGAGCCATAGGGCTGCGTTGAATAATGCGGAGTGTTCCTCATAGTGGCGGTCGACGCAGGCGCGACTCAGGGTATTTTCCCACTCTTCTTTGATTTTGATAAAGCCACCCAGTGGGAACAGGTTGACGCAGGATCCAGTGTACCAGATAGATGGATTGCTCACGAGGAGTGTTTGGAGAAAGGACCCTTCACCGAAAAGAGCCAGGGTGGTAAGAAACAGAGGCCCTTTATTATAGACTTGCTCTGGGGTCTTTGGGGCGTTATAGGAGAAGTTCCCTCGAGCATTGAGGATTTCTCGGTTACTATGGTGGTGGAGGGGTTGTTAATTGCAACCATATACGAATTTGGAAGTAAGAGGAACTCACCGGATGCTATGCAATCCTTGGTTTATGCACCGAGGTCCACAGGCTTCATTCGGGTCCTCAGCAAGTAAAGGGCCAGCGGTCTGTTGATTCATATAGTTGGGTAACTCGAAATATCCGGCCGTGGTATTCATCGTCACTCGGAACAGTGAGCCCTCAGGTGGGCTATCATGGAATTCCCCCCAGTCTAAAGGAACACTTCCTGGGCTCTTGTCGATTCGACCAGGTGTGCTTATCGTAATGTTCAGGTAGAGCTCTTCGGTGAAGTCCTGTCGCTTCCTCACTGGCTTCCAGGGAGAGGAAAGCAGATCTGGGGGCATGCACGCTGTGAGGGACCAGAAAAAGGGCTTGGGGTAACCCACGTGAGTGGTGTTGGACCATTGAACCTGATACGCTCCATTGTGGTCGCAGTTAGCTGGCCACTGTGCGTGGTCAATCTTCTGCCAGCTGGCAGTCGAGTTGATCCGCGGGAGAAACTGCTGCAACAGACCCGTGGTGAACTCTGGCGGTAGTGGCGCCAGAAATGGGTTCTGCAGCTGGAGGATTTCATTGAGCGATGCCCCCGTCTTGGGACATGGGCCACCCTCTTTGAATTTCCATGATGATTTATTACATGCTGCCGTGTCGCCACCTTCGTGCCACAGCAGTGATTGCTTCTGTCCAGCCAAGGTAGCCTCAAGGAGTTTCCGGGTCCCCATGATTGTACCACCACGATCACGACTTTCTGGGCTGAAACTGTCCCCGTCAAACTTGTCGGCGATTTCGAAGAGGCCTGAAATTTCTTGCGGCGACGTCGGAGTTTTGATTGTGATGGCAGATAAGAAGATCTGCTGGAGCGGGGCGATCAAACCCCCAAGGATACTCAATAGGATCGCAAGCAGCAAGAACCCGCTTCCATGGCGTTTCCAGCCCGTCTTCGTAGCAACAAGCCGGTAATATGTCTCGGGCGAGGTCCACCCCCGGTCCGCGATTGTCATCAACTGGCGAAGGCTGGCCTGCGACGACTGCTGTAGGTAGATGACGGCTGCACTGGAACATACCGCTGAGGTTAATGGGATGGTCAAGACACTGGTGATCGACTGAATTACACGCGCAGCTCGATACCAGTTCTCACTGGTCGTATACCTCCCGCCGAAGTCGTAGTAGGTTTTGCTGTTCCAGATACCGTAGTGGCTGGTGCCTATCGGTCGAACCGTAAGGACACAGACAACTGTCCAAGCGAAGATTGCAAAGCCCGCGTACAGGATGACGAGAACAAGTATATAGGATGTGGAGGCGATTTCTGTCGTAGGTGGTTCTTCGGGCTTGTCCCCGGTATGTTCATCTTCGGACGGAGCATGGCTTTCTGACCTATTACGTGCATTATTATCTTTTACCAGCGAATACTGAGGACTCATAATGTGTATCACGTTGTTCTAACGCAAAGAGGGGATGCGTCACTTATTTCTACTGTGAGAACCGAGCCTCAGCCGGCTTTGCTTGCTCCCTGAAGGATTTGCCAAGGAACTATTGAGGAGAAATGCGAATTGCAGAGTTGTCGCCCGTTTCGGCTGCCCCTTCTTTCGGTTTAGCGCCGCGCCCGTCGCCGCCCAATTCGGCATGGCATCGATCCCTTTGCAGTTTAGCGTGACCCGACCAGGTTTAGCGCCATCGACTAGGCCCAAATGGGATCTGCCGCTGACCACCGCCGCCCCGGAACCTGTCCTATTTATATAAACCGTCGAGTGCGTCGCCGAACGACAATTCTCTCTCTTCCAACGTTTCTCTCCTCATCCTCATCTCATCCAAGGCACCAACCGGCTGACGTGGCCCCTTGTCCAGCCGCCATTCTCGCTTTATCACACAGCCCTTTTTCCCACTTGTGATAGCGATTGAACTGGTTCTTGATCGGGTGATCCTGATAAACTCCTGTGGCGCCTGTTGGCTGAAAGCTTGTTCTTGTTTCTTTCTCCCCCCCTTACACGTTTTGTCGGAGCTGATATGCTGTCTTAGGGTGGACGGCTTTGTCACTTTCTCTGGCTCTGTGGAATCCGACTGTCCTCTTTCTGTTTTCCGCAGTCTATCCGCCTATCTTACATCACAGGAGTTCGCTTGTCCATGATGGATTTCCATGTAGCAGTTTATGGAGACAGCGCCTCCGCAGTCTCGGCGCCTTGAGACCGACCTCGCAGCAAAGAAATTAGACCAAATGTCCTCATGTCCAATCCTTCTAGTGAAGTGTGGTGGCCGTATTCTTGACTGGAACTATATCGTTCGCGTGTCAGCCTTTTTAGCACTCACGCCTTGGGCACAATGCCTAAATATGGGATTGCATGAACTAGGAGATCGAGATTACTCAAACAATGCCCTGCCACTATACCTCTACTCAAACAGCAAGATGGCGTCATTAGAAGAATATTGCGGTCTGCTCTATTGTCTCACTAAGGGGCGGCGGTTTCAATGCTCAGACCCCAAAGACAAGGTTTATTCCCTCCTTGGCCTCCTGGGAAATCACACCAAGGGAAAGCCGCCTCTGCGACCTGTTTATGCAGACCGCTCGGTTGTCGGCACCTATGTTTTCACGGCGAGTAAGATATTGGAAGACGCAGACAATCTTTTGCTTCTGGCTCATGTCGGGGGACAAGACTTCCAAATTGTAGAGGGTCTCCCATCCTGGGTTCCGGACAGGTCCTGCATGAGGGGCCTAGACCTTGGGATTGTCGGGGTGGTCTCAGAGCAAGCAGAATTAGCGGCGAACTCGGCTAGCGGTAGCCATTCAGACCAGTCGTCTTGCAGGTATGATATATAAGCACGGAGGTATTGCTCCAGGGCAGCATTGGTCCTCTCGGTCTGGCCATCAGTCTCAGGATGGTATGCGGTTGATAGCAGGTTAGTGATTTGCAGGCGACGTGTTAGATGTTTCCAGAATTGGGCAACAAATTGAGGTCCTCGATCTGATACAATAGTTTGCGGCAGGCCATGGAGTTTCCAGACATTGCAGGCCTACAGGCGCGCCACTTCCTCGGCATTGCAGGTTCCTTTGCATGGAATGAAGTGTTTCATCTTTGTCAGCCGGTCCATTACAACCAGGATTGCATCGTGCCCACGGCTCAGTGGGAAATGTGTGATGAAGTCTATGCTAATGTCTTGCCAAGATCTATCAGGGACAGGCAGAGGGTGTCACAGACTCAATAGCTAGAAGATATTAACGAATTGATATTCTTATCTAAACCAGTGTAGCCATTGACTAGAATATCGAATCTGGAGAAGAAAAGAAAATAAGAGGCAAGTCTATTTACGTGAAGAGGTCCCATATGGTTGTGTGTGGTCTCGCTAAGCAGCTTGTTTGTCATGATTGCTTCCATGGTATTGTTTGCCGTGTTGATGATGTTTGCTTATGAAGGCGCTGGGCTGAGCCGCTACACTTCGCACATTAGATAGCGCAGCGCTGGCAGGCCTAGCTTCTTTCTTCCCTTCTCCATGCTAGTATTTCGATAGAGAGTCTACCAATAAATTTATATTGTTCGAGACCGTCACACCACACCACTTCTGATGCCAAAGCAGAGTTCCTGGTGATAACCCTTCTCCAGAAGGCTGCCTGTACAGACGACATCCCTTTTGACAATAGTGATAATCCGGAGGCAACCCTCCCTTTTCCAACCATCGCGTCTGGAGAAGCATACCAAGCTATTTTCCGGGCCAAGCGCAGCACACCTGGGCAAGATGAGATATCCAATGCAGTCCTAAAGAAGGCCTGGCCTGCTCTTGGCCCCCATATTTCAGCTCTTTACAAACACTGTGCTGCAACTGGATGGCACCCAACTCCCTTCCGGCAAGCCCTGCTGGTAGCCCTTCCAAAGCCAGGGAAGAAAGACTACAGCAGCTCGTGTTCATATAGACTAATCGCCCTTCTCTCCACCCCAAGGAAAGATCTGGAACGTTTGCTTGCCCACAGACTCGCCTGGGTAGCCATCAAACACAAGATCCTACATCCTCAACAGCTCGGGGCTCTCCCCTGCCGATCTGCCACTGACCTGGCGGCAGCTCTGGTGCATGATATTGAAGAATCTTGGACTCGCGTAGGGTTGCATTCGGCACGATTTGGCGCGGATTGGGAGTGATTTGGTGGCATGGTAGGCAATAAAAAAAGATTAAGATGGTTGGGTGAGATTCGGTTGGATAGTGCGTCGCTCGCTTACATGCGTCGCTCGCTTACCGATCACGTTATGTAGCTCCTGTACACGTTCTAAGCATCCCGTCGGATAACCAACTACTTCAGGAATGCTCTACTTCTACGCCTTCAGTCCCTCTTGACTTCTAGTCTTTTAACACTCCTCAAGCCCCAAAGACTGACCACTACCAAAACAAAGCCCATTGAACAGTTATACCACCAGCCAGCCTTATAACCAGATAGCAAGGCCTCTTTTGTGCCATCCTCAGCCATCTGCATCTGGCCAGTAATCTGCCGCGCAAGAAGCGCCGACATCGCGATCCCAAAACTCTTTTCTACCTGCGCAAGCATATTAAAAACGCCCCCCGCCAGCGCCTGCGTCCCCGTAGGAAAAGCGGCCGTCATGATCAAATTCGCGATTGTATACATCAGGTCTGCATCCAGCAGGTTAAGCGCCATGGCCTGGAAAACACCCCGCCAATACCCCGGACCATCGACACCGCATAACGTCGCGAAAAGCAATGGCGCGATACCGCTAACAAGGCAGGCTGCGGCAACTGCGACTGACGGCCGCAAACGCGGCAAAAAGGCGCCCGTGGCGACGCTCATAACCACGCCGCAGACGGGTGCCGGCATAAAATAGAGAGAGGTGATTAGTGCTGATTTTCCCCGAATGTCTTGTAGGTATAGGGCTGCCAGCTGCTCTGAGGCGTTCAGGGAGCCCCAGACTAGGAAGACAGTGATGCAGACGGCTGTGAACGGGAGGTGGGACCATAGTATATTGGGGATTAAGGCTGGGCGGTTGAGACGAGCCTGGCGGCTCATCCAGAAGGTGAAGGCCGGGATGAAGACTAATGCGGAGCATAGAAGCACGAGGTTGAGTGGCTCGCGCATTCTTTGGCCTGCATCTGAGCCGGTGGATACGCCAAGCTCGTACCGAGATAAGCGCGAGGCAGATGCTGATAAGCAAGGCGCCAACCCAGTCGATATCGTGGAGGAGCCGGGTGAGTATTGCGTGGCTTATTGGTGGATCCGTGTCTACGCCAGAGGGGAGTGACCACAGCGCCAGTGCAAGCACAACGCCGTTGAGACAGGCAGTAGTGTAGAAGCCCCATCGCCAGCCGACGGTGTCGGCGAATACCCCGCCTAGAGCGAGTCCCAGACCAAAGCTGACGGCCTGGCCGCCGCCCATCGCAGCGAAGGCGATGCTGCGGCGGCGAGGCCTGCTGTGACTCGCAGTGCAATTAGCTGTATTGGGTTGCGGCGAGTCCGGAACCCAGGGCACTTGCGGTCTGGAACAGGCTCCCGAGCAGACAGACGCGCCGGCAGCCCAGCACGTCGGCGGCGGCACCACAGAGGAATAAGATGCAGCCACAGGCGAGTGCAAAGGCAGCGGTTGGCCAGAGTTGTAGTGCTGGTGGAACCTGCAGATCGATCGCGATTACTGGTGTGCATACAGTCAACAGACCGGCTAGCAGGTTCCCGATGCCTGTGATACACGTCATGCAGGCAATAATGGTAATTGCTCGACTATTAGAGATAGATGAAGATTGATCTTCGGCTTCTTCGACTATCAAGCCAGAAAGGGTGGCTTGAGGGCCTGGGACTGCGCTTGTAGCTGAATTCATTGGGGACGAGGACATGAATAATCTTGAAAGAGAGGTGGGGGGAGGGACTAGGAGTGCCTGATAATATGCTAGAAAGACTCGTTCTCAGTAAGTATTTGCGAGGAGGGAACAAGTTCAGCCAAAGAAACAGCGAGTCCTTTTAAAAGCTCTGTTTGCTCACTAAATTGCATAGAATGAATGGCACGTGGTAGCATAATTATGTTAGTGAAGTGGGTCTTTCGGATCGTAGTTCAAAGGGGAAATCAGGAGTCGATTATTCCGGACTAACGAGGTCTATATGGAGAGGACTAGCTGGATGGGAGAGGTATATTGCCTAACGAATGTACGTGCGCGTACACAGCTGGTTGAGTGCTTGATTTAAAAGAGTTATGTGGGCACGTCGACTATAAGAATCTCCTGACCTCGCTACTCGGGTCAACAATTTATCCTAAAAACTTAGGTCAATCTTATGTATTCAAAGTAGCCTCGGAATCCAATACCTATCTAGATAGTGATTTCATTTACATCCATAAAGACATAAGCTAAGTTGGATGCCATACCTCAAGGAGTATAGGTAGAACCATCACTGTAATAATCACGGAATACGTAGTTAACTGCTATTGACAATATCCTGTAGCTGTTATTGCAGATCACAACCGCTTTTGGGTTCTATAGTTATGTACAATTGACGTTAAGAGCGAAGGGCATTCATGATCCGTTTCAAACCCTCATCAAGCTGCTCACGGTGCTGAGAGAAGGTAATACGGAACCATCCTGGCTGTTCACTGCCAAACTCATCGCCAATTCCAAGGTGCACCTTGTGCAGGGCTAGCTTGTCTACTAGCTCCCCGCTTTTGATCCGTCTTGTAGACTCGCTGCCATTGAATGAACCCTCGGGTTGTAGTCCCAGATACGCTGTTAACAGATCGCACCAGACGAAGAAGCCCGCATTCGACCCTCTCGCGTAGGGTATCCCATGGTTATCCAAGAAAGAAACGACATAGTCGTAAGTAGCAGCAAGTATTTCGTTGTTTTGTATGATGAACCGACCTACAAACTCTTCATCTTCCAGAATGGTTGCTGTAAGATAGTCCGCTAGGCCGGAAATCGAGCTATACTGGGCAACTCCTCGGATCGATTCAAGCAAGTCGCTGTTCTCCTGCGAAACAACCACCCCTAATCGCATCCCGTTCGCTCCGAAATCCTTGCTGACTCCCCATAGTACATGAACGAGGCTTGGATCGATCAGCTCGTCGTGGTGGATGGAGAGTACCGAGGTAAACTCGTCCATACGCGCAGCCCCATCCTGACCCTGTCTCCAGACCGACAAAGCATATATCTCATCGCTGATCAGGTGAACGCCGAACCTCTAGCAGAGCTTCATCAGCTCCACGAGAAACGACCGAGAATAACATCGACCTAGCGGGTTGTGCGGGTTGCAGAGCATGATGGCTCGAATCGTGCAGCCCTGCTCGCGGGAGCTGGTGATGGCTTCTTCATATCTGGATATCGCCGAAACGCCAATGGGATCGACGCCCTCAAAGCTGACTTGGATGAGCTTAGCCGCTGGCCGCAGGCAGATGTCTCTGTTGAAACCTCGATAATAAGGGCGCCCCACCAGGATACCGTCACCTGGGTCACACAGGGCCCAGGAGCAGTGCTCGATTGCAGACGATACTCCGTTAGTGGCAATGATATGCGATGGTTTGAGCGGTTTTGAAGGGTCAAGGTAGCGAGAGAGAAGATGGGCGATGGCAGTCTTCAGCCGGGGAGAACCTGTGATGGTGTCGTTCAACAAAAGATGCCGTCCGGATAGTTCGAAGTTGCTGTTCGCGCGGAATAGCAACTGTTCTTGCATCAGGGTATTGTCTGCGACGCCGAGAGTGACATAGCCATGAGGGTTGCTCTGTGGGTGCCAGATATCGGTAAGAATGTCCCAGAGGGCATTGCTTGTGTTTCTCAGTGAGGATCTTGCCCGCAGAGATAGTAAATATGCAGATTGGCTAAGCATTTTTTCTTGCTGCCCTGTAGAAGTATGAGGCATGTTGATCGAAACTATGACTCTTACAAGGCGCAGGAGATGGCGTTTGTTCTGAAATGCCACCAAGTCGTTCCTCTGACTTTTTTTTTTATACTTTTTAGAGTCTATTTTATGAGTCAAGTCCGAGGGAAGACTCGATGGACCGTGCCTCGTTCCGGGCGAAGTGGGTTCTTTTGCGCCTTCCAACAACAGGCTCATCCACCAGAACCCTTGAGCGACAAGAAAAAGAAGAAGCGAAAGAAAACCAGAGGTTTACTTTTTTTCTTTTTTTTGGACCGGAGGCCAAACGGACAGGGAAGGGAACGGAAGTCAATTGCGTTAATCTACACTATTTGCCTGCTTAACGGACTGAATATCCCTAGAACTCTCCTTTTCTTGCTTCATATCACATCCCATGGAAACCGCCTGATGGACAGGGCGGCAAACAACTATTCTGATCTGGTAATTTGAATCCCATATAACAAGCTTTGTGCTGGCAGTGGAGAATGCCAGTATAAAGGTGGCCTCCGATAATTTACGCGGAGCCTAGGAAGGCCATTTGTGAGTCGTGACTCGGTAATACCTAGATCATTGGAGGGTAGACATTTCGTCAGCAGAAATTAGCTAGTAATCCATGACATGCATTTTGTTATTGCGCTTCTTACTACTGAGAGGCAATTGGCTTATTCCTTTCCAAGGTCCAGTTCCGCACGGGCCATGTGAAATAACTACCTATTTGGAATGTGGCAATGAGTCACACTGAATGTCAACTTTGAACAGAGTACAATGTGCAGCAATAACTTGAGCAGCTCTTCTAATCGTTTTAACCTGAAGTACTCAGATTCTCTATCTCTTTACCCTGTATCAGATCCTGGTTCTTTATCGCAATCATTCTATTGCTTTACGGCTTTCAGGATCTAGGTATACACAATCCTACAAACAAGGTCGATGATCTGACCAAAACACCCCGGAAATGTTACGTCGACACTGAAAACGGCGTTGACGAGGAATCCGCCGATGGATCCAAAGCCCGGCCTTTCAATTCGTTGGCGCAGCAGAAGGAACGAGAAGCAGCCCTGGAAGAGGCCAAGAAGTATGTTGTTACAGAGGACACGTCGCTACCTCGCGCTACAAAGGTCAACATCGGGAATAAGGATATTTAGTTGGGGAATGGCACTAAGAAGGGTGTTAGAGTGAAGGTGTGCGGTAGGGATCCACCGTTTACGCGCGCAGAAGCAGGCAATGTTCATTACTTTGTCGGACGGCTACGGCCATATACAGTGCTTTATTTCAGCTGGAAACGTAACAAGGTTGGTTGATGCCTTGCGATTCGCCCAAGGGACCTCTTTGGCGGTTTATGGTGAGATGAAGACAGTGCCTCCCGGTCAGCATGCCCCGGATGATCGTAAACTTCTTGTAGATTACTACAAGATCCTCGGACACGCGCCCACGGGCATGGACACTTTGACAAGCCGGATCTCTGTGACTCAAACCATGTCGTGGTGTTAGACAATCGGCATTTGGTTCTTCGTGGAGAGAAAGCGTCCGCATTAATGAAGGTCAGGGCCGCTGCTGAACTGGCCTCCATTGATACGTACAGGGAGATGAAAACCACCAAAGTTACTCCAGCCCCGATGCAGACGCAGGTCGAGGGGGGTGCAACACTTTTCGAAATGCCCTATTATGACAAGAAGGCGTATCTTACGCAGTCGTCGCAATTATATCTAGAGACTGCTCTAGCTGGCCTCGGAAGCGTGTACTGCATAGGAAAATCATTTCGTGCCGAAAAGAGCCTGAGTATGTCGTTTCTTGTCACTTTAAAATCCCAGTCTTAAGCTAACTAAGATGTCTTTCCTGCAACTCGCCGTCACCTTTCCGAATTTACCCACGTCGAGGCCGAGTTGGACTACATCGACTTCGCCGACCTCCTCGACCATATCGGACAAGTTGTCATCAGTGTTATTGATAAAGTCCTTGCCGAGAAGAAATCCGCCGCACAAATCCAGCTTCTCAACCCAGGCTTCCACAGACCATTGCGCCCCTTCCTTCACATGAGGTATTCCGAAGCCATCGAATGGCCCAATACTCAGGGCCCCCTCATCCCCAACGAAGAAGGAAACCGGCATACATTCGGCGACGACATTACCGAAGCTGCAGAATGCAAAATGACGGACGCTATCAACTGCCCAATCTTCCTTTCTCACTTTTCTGCGGATGCTGCCGCAGCCTAAGCTGAGCTATGATCTTTAGTATGACAATGCATGCAGCATGCATAGTACATAAATTAAACCACAGTTTGGCACACTAAGTGGTCTTCCATTTCACTGATGACATGCAGGTAATGCGTCATAGGCCGATGAGTTATATAGGCATTTATGCACGACCCATGTAAAGACTCGCGCCACCCGGTTCCGTGTTCAGCTCTCTTCCTTGAATGCTTCTAGCGTATGAGGAACATCCTATGAATACCAGCTAAAATGCTAGGTGTGATGTGGCTGCAGGATTGGCACTAGGGCCAAGTTTGTGGAGGCATTGGCTCTGATGCAGAAGCGGCCTTGTGAACACCAGCGTTCTTACTTCCGTCTAGCAGGTATCCACGGCGCTCCGTTTACTGGCTGGGCCGGCGAAGAAGCCTCTCATAATGAGAATGGCCAGGGACGGGTATTTTAGTGTTCATGACAATTACACCTTTTCAACGTAGATCTAGATGGAATATAACCCATTTCTGGAAGGCAGCGATCTCCAACATTGCCAAGCTGCTTCAGGGTTGGATTTACTAATAACTCTCGAACTATTGACCGAAGCTAAGCCACACGCCGGCCGGTTAGTAGTTGTGTGGTTGACCACCAGCGTGTCCCTGCTGTTGTATGTTTTGTCTGATTTTCATGCCTCACTTGCCTACAGTGGGATACACCCAGTTCCGGGTTTTCTCACTTGGTCAGTATTCTCACCCAGATTTAAGCTTGGGTGTCACAACCGAAAATGGAACCAATAAGTGCAGTTCGTCGCTGGCAGCTCCCAAACAATTCTTGATAGTTTCACCGGATAGATTGAAAGGTCATGGCATCAATCCTGCTACCGAGTATCTTGGCTTTTATTTCATAAGCTTTTCTGATTGGGATGCAGCGTAGGATACCAATCAGAAAATGTTATCCACATAGAACAAGCAAGATCCACGTATACTATGGACTCTCGTACACGCGATATTCACCAGTGATCTTCGCTGATTTTCACCTCATTGACATCGACTCCATCCACAAACCAGCGTCCCTCGCCGTCTCCATTTGGGCCTAGGAGTAAATCATTTCCAGTCATCATCCTTTTTTTCATTTTGCCATCTTGATCGAAAGTCCAATCTTCCAATCCATAGCAGCGTTTCCACTTGTGACCGTCTTCGGCATCTTGGTATTCATACCAGAATTGCACGGCGATGCGATTCTCAGTAAAAGCGAATAGTTCTTTACGTAGGCGGTAAGATTTTTCTTTTTTCCACTTAGCCGTAAGAAACGCCTGTATGGCTTCCGTGCCGGAGAAAAACGAGGTCCGGTTGCGCCAAATACAATCTGCAGTATACGACTTGGAAACCTCAATCGGATTCCTTGTGGTTTGTTAGATTGGCCAAGTATGACGGGAAATGAACGAACGAACTGGGTATTCCAGAGGTTTTGAGCGGCCTTGACTTTGAGTGTGGCCGATTCAAACGTGAACGGAGGCTTTGCTGAAGCCATATTATCTGCTAGATGAGACCGGTGAAATCTTGTAGACAGTTATAACAGTCGATGAATGGTAGAGAAAGTACAAGGGCGGGGTAGTTTTTCACCCCGCTTTTGCGTGCAGCTTCTGCACTATCATCCTGATATTCGGCCTTACGAGCTTAGAGACTATTAACAGAACTATAGGTTCGATTTATATTATAATAGCAATGAAGAAACTCAAGCAACCGAACAGTAACTAAATCTGGGCATCCATCCATGTGCCGAAACTTCCCCCTATGAATCCGAAACTCCCTGTGACTTTAATCATTCCCCAATTTTCCACAATATAAATCTAACTGCTATCCTTCTCCCCGTAGATGGTAGCCGTAAATACGGCCTTGATGCTCTGGCTAGCTTTCAAGACGAACTTCCCGAGCGCATTGTAATTTGCCTCCTTGCCTCCTTGGCACCTGCTATCTTCAAATTCTGCTGGTGGCAGTAGTGGTCAGTACTAATATGGTCTGAGTGTGGCAATGTGCTATCCCCGTTGCTCGCAGGTGTGATGTAGACGTAACCCGTTCTATCCTTATCTGAACCGGTTTCCGGGACGAGGACGAGCTCATCAGCATCACTAAAGAGACAGTTGCCGCTATCGCCGGTGAGGATTCTAATGGTGATGTTACTTGTACAAAGATTCAAAATAAGCCCTACCTGGTCCCTACCTGGTTTGTTCCGTGGCACTTACCCGGGGATTATATTCGTAAAATGCACCCGTTGTATCATAGAAGAACTCTCCTGG
Organism: Aspergillus ruber CBS 135680; assembly: GCF_000600275.1. NCBI lineage: Eukaryota > Fungi > Ascomycota > Eurotiomycetes > Eurotiales > Aspergillaceae > Aspergillus > Aspergillus ruber. The sequence continues at coordinate 83,560 of NW_024467347.1, read as the reverse complement.
AAAATGACGGGCAAGGTGAGATCGATGCCGACCTTCGACGAGAGATGCACATCAAGGCTGACATCGAAAACGAACGGGATGAGTGGTACTTCGGGGAGTTTTACGATTGCTTGGATGGTGTCTTTCGTGGTCTTGCAAGTGGCACGGTAGAGCGGCTCTATACTTTGTTGAAGTTAGCGTTCAGTTCCTGCTGGAGCTTACCAAGAACGGGGACCCGGACAGTAGGAAACCGATAGCCTTCCTCGGTGAGGTACTTTCCGTACTCAATGTCTACTCCATTCTTTTGGACTGTGGGTTGTTGGAAGTCAGTCTCCGCAGGCCATGCATCTATCAAATGTCGTCTTGATTGTATTCCTGAGATTGAAACCGGTCTTAGCTATATACTCCTCCCGTTGTCCACCCCGACGTTGCTGGAAAAGGCGTGGGGCCATCACGCTGCGTGAGACTTTCTGGTGTATTCCCCAGCATGGTATAGTACGTCGAATTCAGCATGACAACGATCGTGCTTGCGGCTGTTGTATGTTTTGATGTGAATCTCTACCAATTTACCAGTACTGGGTTTGTGCGCTTTTTTTGTAGACATTGAATGAATAAAACAATATGTAAGCTTCTATACGAATATGAGCAAGTCCTCTCCAACCAATTTACTTCCTCAAATAACCGACAGCACTCAATCCACCTAACCAGATTTCCTCTTCGGCACGCGCACCAACCAATACAACAGCACAGCAACCCCGATATTAAACACACAGTAAGCCCACATAAACCCAAAGTCCCGCCACCGATTGTCAAAGCTGACGTTAATCGACGATAAAAACCCATTCGTATCGTTCATGGAACAGTATCGACATTCCGTGCTGTTTAGGTTATCGAGATAGCCACCTGCTTGAGACAAGTAGTCAGATAGATAATTGCCACATGTTGTGAAATTTGGCGCGTTGAAGGTAATGAATTCATCTGAGCTGCATTGGACGGGTGCATTTGCGAGCGATGTACCGAGGAAGCCTTCGACGACGTAAGTGAATGGATTGACGCGGTACATGAAGATCCAAAAACCAGGGAGTTCTATTGGGCCAGCGAGGACGCTTTTTGGAGTTAGTTGTATACATATAGTTTGTGTCAATGGAGAACGTACCCGCAAAATGCGAACATGAGAATCATGAGCAAGTTCACTATACCACCGGCAACATCGGCACTTTCGATGGCAGCAATTACCATGTTTGCAAAGGTGCTCGTAAGCAGGAAAAACATCCACACATGCAAGAACATAGTGATACCCCGGGAATGGACCTGGTTCGTCCACTCTGCGTTGCGATAGAGGCCCATTGGGAAATACCAGGTAACGAAACAGAAAACTCCCACGAGCTGTCGCAAGTTAGCAGTGGTCCACAAAATGTACGAAATATTAGATACTGACGGAATTCCAAGCAAGTTCCACCAGAATGTTCGCGATCATAAATGCCTTCCACGAGTAGGCCTTAGACGGACGCTCCCGTGCCTCGTACATGGTCCGCTGAGAAACAAACACCGGAAGAATTTGATTGACCAGCTGAGGGAAAGTAGCCAGAAAAATGAATATACCAAGCATTTGGTTTCGAAGACCACGTTGGGTGTTCTCTGCATTCAGGAAGGATAGCCCTATGAAAAGTGTCTACCACATCGTCAGTAAACTGGTTTAATAATAAAGAGAGAAGAGTGTCAACGAACCGAGCCAATGCCGAGAAGAGCCTTGGAGTAAATGTAAGACGGGGTTCTCCAGTATTGCTGGAAGACGCGCTTCGTCACCTCGAGAAACTGGTCATTTGCTGGCGCTGCGAATTCTTGATAAGCAGAGGGGTCATCGCTTCCCTGCTTTTGATTCGAATTCGAAATTATCATAAGCTCGTCTAGTTCAGCTTGTACGCCACGGTACTCAGGGCTATTTCTCCAGATCCCCGGCCAGTCAATCTCCGTGTGAGCACCAGGGGCGGCACCAATAACCTCAAGCATGTACTCAGCCGGATTAGCTCCCGGAGGCCTCGAATGTGCGCCGTTGCGTGTGAAATAATCAACCAGCACTTGCGAATCCTTTCCAACGTCACCGAAATAAATTGTCCTACCCTTAGAGAGCAGTAATAACCGGTCGAATCTCTGGAAAAGCATTGCAGATGGTTGGTGAATGGTACAGAGGATAGCTTGTCCATTTTTGGTGAGCTTCTCCATCAAGTTACAAATTGACCAAGATGTCTGACTGTCGAGTCCGGAAGTCGGTTCGTCGAGGAAGAGAAGGAGTTCTGGTCGAGCGGCGAGTTCGACCCCGATGGTTAGTCGCTTACGTTGCTCGACATTGAGACCCTCACCAGGAACACCAATAAAAGCATCGGAGTATTCCTCCATGTTGAGAAGACTGATCACTGTATTCACATACTCGAGCTTCTCTTGCTGGGAGTACCGTGGAGGCTGTCGAAGGAGGGCGCTGAAATTGAGAGCCTCACGAACGGTTGCAGTGTGAAGGTGCAAGTCTTGCTGTTGAACATAACCAGTCTTTCGCTGAAATGATTCATCACGAGGTTGGCCATCGACAAGCATTTCGCCAGTGACAACTCCCATGGTGACTCGGCTAGCGAGTACATCGAGCAAGGTAGTCTTGCCGGCGCCAGACGCTCCCTAGATACCCGGTCAACAAAATAGGAACTATATTGAAATGCAGCTTTGCAGCATACCATTAGAGCTGTGAGAGTACCAGGTTTGGTCCAACCATCAACATGGTCCAGGATCCTGCGAGGCTCACCCTTGATCTTGATGTCGTAACATAGATTCCGCCAGTGAAACGTAGATTTTTGCTTTTCGACATCGACTACTTCATCTTTGCGTACGGCCTCTTCTCTGACGGGTTCAACTGCTTCGGTCTTCTCAATGTCTTGTTGTTGTTGGCGTTTATGTTTGCTAACGACCTCCCGGCTGAACAAGAGGACTTCTCCCTTGGACCGCTCGGAAGCAATAAACTCGGTAGCCAGCAAGTGAAGCATCATATATCCAAGCATAAAGGCTATCAGTATCCCAAAGTTGCGCCAGCGATGAGAAGGTTTATAGCCATAAGCAACATCCAGGTACGTCGTACCGCTCACAACGTCTTGTCCTGGAATCGCACCCTGTTGCGAACATGCCCGTGTACTTGACGCTACGGATTCGTAACCAGCTCCTTGTGGCACAAATGTCGAGCAGGTAAAGTCGCGCCCGTTGAACTCGTTGATCAAAGCGGCCTCGAGAGTGTAATAAATTGGGTTCGCCCATCGAGCCCAGCCAATCCAATCTCGCATGTATGCTGGAGGAATGGCGTAGCCCGTATACAAGACAAGACCAAGAAGGATAACCGACGAGGGAGCCAAGGCTTGAGCGATTGACTTGGTCGTAGACCCAATCAAGCGAAACATCATCGACATGACAAGCGTTGTGGTGAAGCTGATCAACAGGAAGAAAAAATAGGCACCTGCTTCGCGACGGAGATTTGTCATGAAGTACAAAACCGTATTGATCATGATAGCGTTGACTATTTTATAAGGCAGGTCCACAATCATAGATGCAAATGCTTCAGCACTCGGGTGATAGAAGGCATACCGGCTATGTTTCTCGACGATTTTTCGTTTCGCATACAGGGTCATGATTTCGAGTATGCTGCCAAAAGCGTTCATCAAGATAATAAAAAAGATTAGAAGGCCTCGTTTGTCAAAAGTGTCCGTGGTGGGTTGCAAGTTATAGAAAATGCTGCTGATGATGAGAGCTTCGGAGAAGTTAGAAACCAGCATAGTGATCGTGAGACTTGGATCTGTCTTGAGCAACACGAAGCCTCGCCACATGTTGAGGCACAGTTGTTCTATATAGGACAGTGTGAATGGGGACCGTTTGCGTTGGAATTTAGATTGATCCTGGCATCTCAACTCGAGGAACTTATCATAGTCCTCCCCATGGAACGGATGAGCCTGTAAGTAAGCTTCCACTTCCTCCATCAGCCTTTTCCGGTGCCGACTCTCCCTCCAAGCCACGGAAAATTCGTCTGGCGATCGGGGAGCGCTGTGCTCACAGCCAGGTCGAATTATGCGCTCCTGAGGGCTCGTCATGGAGGTCAAGAAGTCTGCCGTCGTCTGCTGCTCAGGACAGACAAAGCCAAGGTCCTCGAAATACGGTTTCGCTTCGCTAGCTTTTCCAAAAAATATCTGTCGGCCTTGGTAGAGAAGTATAACTTTGTCGAAGATCTAAGAGAAACAAGTGGTAAGTTCCATTTTTTCTAAACTTTGCATCGAATGTGCACTTACATCGTATGCGTCTTGAGGCGCTTGGTAAATGGCAACAAAAGAGGTACACCCCATGTGATCAGCTTGCGTCCGAAGAGTGCGACAGAATTCCACGGCATTTGCACTGTCGAGTCCACGAGTACTGTTATCCCAGCATTGAAGCGGCGAATAGCTCAAACTAGCTTCAGCGATTGTGACCCTTTTCCTCTCGCCGCCACTAACACCTCGAACAAAGTCATCACCCACGCGAGTGTTCTTGGTGTGGGAAATTCCAACCATTGCCATTATCACATCTCGAAGGTGTTCGGCATATTCGTGTCGAGAGATTCCGTCGGGGATGTTCTTGGGGCACCGGGCTCTGGCTGCAAAATAGAGAGTATCGCCAACCGTCATTTGAGGGAAGTGATGGTCAACCTCGGCGGTATATATGGCCTCTCCTCGAAAATCAGATTGCATCTGCTTGGGATTGATACCTTGGTAATTAATAGTCGCATTGTCTGCCACGTAAAACCCGTGCGTATCGCCGGCGATGGTCTTCAGGAAGGTCGAGCATCCAGAGCCGGGAGGACCAAGGACAGCCACCATTTCACCATTGTGTACAACACCCTCCAAGTTGCGTAGTATGTCGACCCGGTGCTGACGTTTGCGTAACATTTTCCCGGTCATAGTGCCAGCTTGGAGGAAGATGTTTCCAACGGTTTTCTGAAAGTCCATTTCGGTACCGTATCCATAGACGTCAAGATTTTTGAACGCCACGCCGGCCGTCTTCGGTGGGTTGTTATTGAGGGCGTTCCTCCTGCTTTCGAAAAATGACCTTGTCCATTTTCTAGCGTCAAAATCTGGGCTGTTCGGATTGAGCGGGCCATCAGCTGGGACTTGAAAGAGAGCTCCGGGAGCGCAATGAGATTGAGCAGTGAGTTTCCGAGCCAGATCATAGATTCCCTCGCTAGTACGGTCGTCTTCGATAGATCTGTCATGGCTCAAGCGTGTTGTTATGACGGTTGGAAGTGAATCATTGCATAACGAGGAAGGTGATGGCCTTTCGTTCCCAGACGGGAAGTCCCCCAACCCCATTGTGTCTGAAGTATTGAGCTCTGTGGACGATAGGTTCCGCAAAAAAAGTGCTGAGTGAAGGAAGATCGAAAATGAACCAGAGATAGCAATTGACCAGACGACAACCTACAAAAACCAGAGCGTTGAAGATTTCTCTGGCCTTTATGTTTTCGTTTCACGACTGTGCTGACAGCCATGCTGACCTGTGTTTTGTTTTTGCTGAAGCCTGTCTATATCTTCGGTTGTTTGTACTGTTAATCTTGATAGCTAAAAGTCCGAAAGACCGATGTCCGCCATCACGGCTTACCGAGCGAGATTCTTCCGCCCATTGTCCAAATCGGGAAAGTGCACCGGTATCGGCGGAGTTTCGGACTTTGCCAAGACTCCCGCGACCCCGTGCAGCTCTGGCCAATTGGACGTCGACCTCTACCAGTTCCTCGAAACAGCTACTTTTGCAACCGACAACCGTGTAAACTCCATTACTACCATCTGGTAGTACAGAGCTGAACTATGCTGTCTACGCAGTTGAACGACCTTTCGGTATGCCGGACAACGTTAATCGGGTGTGACATCATGCTAACTTAGTTCTAGTGTATAGCATGCAAGGCGCGCAAGGTGCGGGCTAATGCATACGTCGGCATCTCGGAGAATTTCAACACTCATTGGAAAACTAGGTCCGCTGCAGCCGGGTTAAGCCTCGATGTGACCGATGCGAAACCCGCGGTATAGATTGCTGTTACCCCAAGCGCGTCAAGAGACAAAGCGCGCATGAGAAGCGCGGAATGTAAGCATCCTCGGAGCAGTGACTATCAAATAGACCAAGCGCAGTATCATTTACTAATGCTGATCTTCTGGAGCTAACCTGTCCTACAGTACCAGGAACAACACTGTCCTAAGTACCATCTTAGGACGATTGCAGCGCTTGGAGGAGCAAAGCACCAACAATAATTTCCACGATGCGCCTGAGCCTACGGCTCCGAGTGCCTCCGCAGCTTCTACTACCCCGTCGAGCCATTTCGACTCGGACAACTCCCCTATTTCAATCTCGTCGGTAACCCGAGCTGACCCCTTAAAAATCCTCGAAGATGCCATCGACCAGATGCGAAGGCTCAAATTGCAGTTCTATTCGAGACAAGTCATAACGGGAACGATCCACATACCCACTGATCTGGCGAAGGAATGGCTTCACAGCAAGTTCTCTCCATGATACTCTGCCCTCACTTGCTAAGTCAATAACCAGACTATTTTGCTCGTACTTCGAATAATCTTTTCCGAAGTCTTATCAACAGACAATTGATAGAGATGATGCCCGATATTATTGATCTTCCACACGTTCATTTAGATCCTGTTGTACTCATACTCTATTTTGCAATTCTCTATATCGGATGTGTGTTCAATGCAAATAACCTACACGCAAGCCAAGTCTCCCACTATGCCACCTCCTGCTACTTGGCGTGTCTACGAGCGCTTCCATACTGGCAGCGAGAGGTGCAAGGCTCTACAATGGATTTTGTCGCGGCATTGTTCATGGTCAGTATATGCGCCCTTGGTTGCGGGTTTCATGCTGACAGTGTGCTTTCGCGAGTTAAGGCACAAGTCGCATTATTATGCTCTGACGATGATCTCGCCTGGCAGATGCACCAACACACATGTGATTTTGCACGGGCCTTGGGCCTGCACAATATTGATCGTGGCGACTATGCCGGATTTCGGGACGAAGCGCGATCAGACGAAGACCGAGAAGGATTCTGGCAGTTGATTCAAATCGACCTTGTCGTTCGACTTGTGCTTAACAAACCACCTCTGATTACAGCAGATACATGGAAAGTCAACCTTCCTTGGCTCAACAGCTCCCAACCACCAGCGGATATACACGCGACTACTTTCATTATTCACTCCCGGGTGACGTTGATCGTAATGCACTTTTTCGGGATACTAGACGAAGCTGGCATGGGTGATGGCGAATTGCAACGCTGCACTGAAGAATTGTGTCATGAAATCAAGGATCTGCTACTTGATTGGCAAGCTGTTAGACCATCGACTCCTGTCTTTGCATTTTCAGAACTAACGAGCACCAGAGAGACTGGCTTCTTGCACCTTCAGCTCATAAAGGCGAAGAATTCACCAAAACGGACGTTGTAATTACGGGCTACACCTTCATCATATTCATGCTCCGCAAAGTAGGCATTATCGGGCCTCATTTGACCAAGTCCACGACAGGAACTCCAGGACTGCTGTCTCCGCTTGCCCTTGAAGCATCGCGTCGCGTCATTGAAATTTCTATTGAGCTGTGCAACATGTTCCCTTATCCAGAGGGCTTGTCGATGGTGCTGGTATACTATCGGCCTGATATCGCTATTGCGCTACTTTACTCTCATGTTCTACACTCGACTGATGACCCTGGCATTGTAGAAGATATGGATCGCCTTGGGAAATTATCAAAATGTGTCTGTTTTATTTCACATGGCTGTCGCGAGCTCGCGCCTATTGGCAGGGCTATGGAAACTCTCAACCGGATGATGACAGACCAGGGCGTCTCAGCTTAGAGCATATGTTTAGATCCTATCATGACCTGCACAACATATTCAAGCACGACGATGAGAAAACTTATTGACATCTAATCATTGCGAACATCCGCATTATACCAACGCCATTATATATAAAACCATTACTCAATCATGTACGCTTATGCTCCTTCGCAGTTCTCGAATCCAACTCCGTCGGGAGTGAACTGGTATGTTCCAGCTCCACCGGCTGCGCAAACTGTGGTTGCGGCACTTGCGCTAGCGCAACATCGTACCCATATCCATATTGATGAGGAGCTGTCCCACCCATGGCCATCCCCAGCCCACCAGCAGCAGCAACACCCGCTTTCAAATCTTGTAGTTGCTTCGCTGAAACAGCGCGTTGTTTCCTCTCCCAAGCTCCCCAGATCAGCGCGGAGCCGGCAATGATACCAAGCGGTATACCGAGACCGAGACCGACTGCGAGACGAGTTGATTTATCGTCCGAGGAAGTTCCGCTGCTATCGCTGTTGGTGCTATTATCGGTGCTATTGTCGGCAGTATTACCGCTATTTGATGCATTCAATGCCGCAACTCCGGGAATCACGGTTCCGGGAGCGACGTAAAATGCACGATCCTCTGCGCAGTTTATATTGTTGCTATCGATACTGGTGACGCTTCCACAACAATACTGGTTGTCCAGGGCGTTAACCACCCTATACCCTGTCTGCGGAGTATGGCTCTCTTGTATCTAATCAGCATCTCATCGCGAACCGAGTTCCTCTCGAGAAAACATACGGCATGGCTTCGCATTAGCACAAACTCCCGGCCAATTCCTATTCGTGCAACTCCCTCTCGCAAAAGATGGACCGTTATTACCCTGCAAATAACAAAGGCCATTAGACAAACAAATATCGTTTTTGCTGCAGCATATTGAGGTGGACGCGGTGGTGTTGCAGGGAACGTCATCTATCGCGATGTCTCCGTTGACGAAGTAGCAGGTTTGGGCGAAGGATGTTGATATCAAAAGATTGGTGAAAAAGAAGAGGGGTCGGAGAAGCAGCAGTTTCTTCATTTCCGTGGTATCGGCGAACGGTCATTCAATATATAGCGGAATATACCCTGGACAACATCCGGGGATTTCACAACACAAACCGACAAAACGAGAAAACAGAAAACGAAAAACAAAACGAATCAAAAAAAAAGGCAGACCCTCTGCTTTTAAACCCGCCCCAATCCAACCAAAATCCAGTAAAGATCACCCCGAATACGAGGCTCTGCAGCGACACCTCGCTCGGCACCGCCAACAACCTATCCTGCACGAGGAGCAAAGGTACTATATGTATATGTGGCTATGTGACTCCGGAAATCAACTCCGTCGCAAACCCTATGTTCTAGTAACCCACTGGCCGTCCTATTCGCCGCCAGCCCATCATTCGTGGTGGACCTTATCCGAGAGTGCAGACCAAGACGGTGCTAGGTTGTTTTAGGCTCTAATCGGGCGGCTGTGCCCGTACGAAACCTGCGCTACGAGTAAGTGAAGAGTTCCGATTGAGCGGTAGCTTGATTTGTCTATTCTTGGCTAGGCCTACAAGTAAATACACGCACTGGTATTGGGGACACGGGGGATCAACCTCGGGAATCCACCCTGTACCTCTGCGCTGGTTTCCAGTTCATCTATTTGACATACGCTAACATAAGATTCAACAAAAGGCACAACCCTGGATCAAGATCTCAATCTCGATCTGATCTGATTTTGAAATAAAAAATTCCAATCCTAGCTGTATACCCCCCACCACCAACCCGACTCGTCTGAAAGCCCCCCTCTTCCGCACAATCCCCATGCGGATAGGGCTTTTAGAGCTTCCCAGCGCCAAAACTCGAAGTATTTGTCCGTGGCGGCCAGAATGTCGCATCTGCCTTTGGCATCTTCCCACATCCACCTCCCCTCTGATTTAAACAGGAAATGCTCGGCAAAACCAAGCTGAGAGGACTGGATTCCGCCGGCTCTAGCGGGTAGTGTGTACGTTCCGATGTGTCGCGTTACTGACGATCGCGTCAACAAGGGTTCCAGTCTAGATAGTATCGTGCACGTTCTTAAAAGGCCTCGAATACGGCGCGGGAACATGAACGGCCCAGCATCTGGACCACCGTCAGCGCCATCACTGCAGTATTCGACATCTGTACTCGTCGTGCCAGCGACGAAGCCCGAGAATACAGCATGCACGATACTAGTCCCGTTCTCGGTATCGGATCTAGATTGCGGACCCGTGTAGCCGATGTCGTCGACGCCGACGAAGCCAAATTGCTACGCGAAGTACAGCCCGTTTTCGTGTTTGGCGCGCGACATGGCTATAGCGAAGGTTATGCCTCTGAGACCGGAGGTTGAGACATTGGTGATGGACCATTTAAGGCCAATGTTGGCGGTTGCTAGCATAGAGAGGAAATACAGGAGAGCAGTGGCTCTCATGGTGTGATATTCTGCAATTGTGTGATACTGGATGAAAGTTGATTGTATAAACGAGAGAAAATGGCTATGATACGATGGAAAACAGATGTCAGTACGATTCTCGAGCCTTTTATGTTCATTTATGACACCTTGATCGCAACTCGATCAATATTCTCCTCGGTGTCGACATTTCATCTCTAACCAGCATCAAACACTGCCAGTCCGGAGTATACATGATTCAGCTCTGAAGAATAGAAAAGAAAAACTTAAGCGAAGGATCAGAAGCCGGACCCAAGAATACGTGGAGAATCAACCACGACACGGCATAGGCACCGCCCAACAAGCGAGGGATCCAAAAGGGCTCTGCAGACGTTTGTCGATCTTAATCACGGAAGATGATACGTGACAGCTCTGATGAATTCTTTATCGATAAACAAGCGATGTTCCATGTTCGGCTAACAGAAAATGTATCGATCTCTTTCCCGGAATGGCAGCATGTTCAACGGCACAAGCTAATAACTAATATAAGTCTAAGCCGTTTCGCGCTCCTCCGCAGATTCATCACTCGCCGTTCTAATCTCCTGATTCGCAACTTGTATGACCAGAATCCATGTCTTCCATGACATACGTATCATCTGAGGTCATGTCAGCTCCGTGGCTCGCGGCATAGCTTGTTCCCATTATCTTGGCTTTTTGCTGGAACCATGTCATGGTTGTCCATGACCACTGTGGCGTGTTAGCTGGGCTTTGTGTTGACTTTCTCTGGGGCACTCTACTTTCGAACCATCGTTGATTCTTATTAAATACCGGACATGGCTATATATGAAAGCACGACACCCACTTGTGTCTTGCATTGTACTACGCTATAAGCATGTATTATTGCTGAATGATTGTCAGCAAATCTTTAGGATATGTCCAGAATACAGACGGATGCATACACATTTATACTACGACCATGTAAAGCCGCTACCTGTATTGCCCCTTGGCTTCACTTCCAGCACCAGAAAGCTTGCCTGCATGTCGCACAGGTTTCTGTACCATAATACTTAGTCCATACTTCCTAGAAATTGAAGTTTGCCCTAGTATCGGATAGTCATGTTGAGTCCATGTTCGATCTTCATTCGTGCGTAGTGTGCCGAGCCATCGATGTAATCGAGTCTACACACCAAGGGCACGACGCACAGGTCTGGAAAAGAAACACAAACTCACCCATATAGACAATTCAACACAATATAACGACGGATCCTTGCACCTCGAATAAGGGCTTGCTTAATATTCTCTGGCAGTTGTTCCTGGATCTTTCAAAGTAAGTCTCAAAATCTGAGATGATTCTTTTCCTCGGTGATTTGGGATGAAGGAGGAAGTTTAGGAAGACATGTGTGACCTGAAATGGACATATTATTTCTGAAGCAGGAGTTTTTGCAGCGACGTCAGCCGGTCCGTGGGCTCGGTATCGTTTGATTTTCGGCCTTCTGTTAGAGTTTGATGGCGTAAATATATTATGAGACTTTTGTAGTTAGAGCAATGAAAGATTGGTAACTATACTAAGCCACCACCCAAGTGAATTCATTCCGAAAATTTCGGTGCTATTCCAGGATTCTAGACGACGGAGGTTGCGCACTACTGACTTATAGATCTGTTGCATAAACATGCTGGTTTGTTCGAAAGGCTCCTTTGTTCTCGCAATTGAAAGGTTTTCTAACGCTCTGATTTTAACCAAGGCTGTGCTGATAATACCATCCAGTACCTCCAAGTCTGCTGACGTGAATTAGTCTAACACCATTAAGATGGCGATAATAATACCAACCAGTTCATATGCCGGATTTCAAGCTCCCCTTAAAAGCTATTTTCATCTTTCGCTCCTATTGCAGGAAGCCGTAGTTGAAGCCGGTGGGTGAAGTCAAAGAGGACGAAGGAGAGGGCATTGATCATGATACTTTGTTGCTGCTCCCTTGTGGGAGCTATTAGGCAGACGATGTCCGGATGCGAGAGTGCCGACTCATTTTTGCCCACGACTTCTTCAAAGACCTGAAGGACCGCGTCTATGCCATGTTAGCAAGGATCAACCAGAGTAAGACCACAGCACGTACCCGACAGAAGCAGTATGCAAACGCTCTCGTCTGTCGGAGGTCCTGTATTTATTGTTGTGGATGCCAAGTGTTCCATCACCGTATTGGCAATTTGGAATCTCGCACAGCTATCCTGAGTATCCCAGCATCGCAGAGGTTATACAGTGAGGCCGCCGGTGGTTTGGAATGTTCGTCGAGTGGTCGAGCCTGTATCAAACTTGGGGGACGAGCTTTCTTTTCAGGATGTCATTAGCAAAGTGGTTTAGCATTGCTAGCTGGGCAAAGCCCAACCTGTTGGGCAGCATGGGGAAGAAGGGGTGTGATATTGAGGATCCTACCAGACAGATCGAAAGGACAAATTTATAAAAAGACAAATTTATAAAAAGACCATTTATCAATGCCTGAGGGTTGGTTCGTTATTTGCTGGTGTAGTATGAGTGCAGGATGCGTTGCAGCAAGATGAATAGTAAGAAAGGCAAGTCCTGAGCTGAATTGCAGTATCCGAAGGCTTGACGGTGTGTTTGACGCTAGTGTGAGGGACAAAGAAATGTACGACCACGGGACATAGTATGGATGGAAAGAATAGATGCAGGTTATTGAATTGCCACAACAAGAAAAAGGCAATAATACCGGCCAAAGCGCGGAAATAGCCGTCGTGCGGATAGAAATACTAACATTTATGGCATTTTTACTTTCTGTGCATTAACTGTATTTTATTCCTACAACATTCTGGTTATGTACATCTACAATCCTGTGCGCAAAGCTCGTAAAATGTATCAAACCACAAGATGAGAAAGAGAACCTAATCCATCTTACTGTATCCCTCCCCGTAGTACTTATTGTTGACACCCCGTGGATCGCTTCGATTCAAACCTCAGAGAGGCGACCACCACCCCTTCCAACCATAGCCCTAAACCTACCTTCTCCGTGTCAATGTTCTGCAGAAATTCAGCTGCCGCGTTCGCAGATATGACAGCATTGCATTACTTCACAGTTGCCTCCAATACTAGCCCGCGGTGTCTTTTGAGATACCGTTCCTGAGTCTCTGGCGTTAATGTTCCGGCGCGGATACCCAAGTCTTGTGACATGGGCCCAGCACTTGATCGGGTTGTACAATGTCGAGCATCTTTGAATCTCCAGTCTGGATCTATAAACCGCGGCCAGATTTCTGCTCAAGAAGGGGGTTCTCCATCCTTTGATAATACAAAAAATCGGTCGACTCGATAGCCCGAAAAATAATGCATGCTGTAGTGCTTTAAAACCTATTATTATTTTATACTACATGTAACAAACACGCTGCGACATGAGAAGCGTGTGCATATCAACATTGACCAAAATGAATTCCAGTAGTTTTGGAAGAAGTAGCACCGCACTATACAAGATTCGGTTTATTATACCTTTCTTCACATTGGGCAGTCTTGGTATATAGATACGATTTTGAAGTTCTACGGCTTTTTATACTGGTGCTGTATGTCAGCAATGATGAAATAAGTTTGACAGCGGGCGCTAGTGACTAGCTTTCGACCCGGTCCCACTACACTGCACCACATGGGTCCGTCCGACTATTAGATTAACTACTCGAATCGCTACTTGATGTACTGTACGACATGGCTGTTTAGTATGTGGGTGATGAATTGTATTGTATTAATTCTATTTTGCGGGGTCTATATAGAGACTCTTGCTTGGAGTTTGTGGTTTTTGCCAGGCGCGGTCAATCGCCGCTTATAATAAGCAACAACAGTAAACAGCTTAACGCCATGATTACGTGTACATATCGCTAGGAACAAGAAAATAAAAAAAGCAGAAGAAGATAACAGGAAGCCGGGAGTTGAGCCTGGGCCTCGCGCTCTGTTGAGCTACAGCCCGTCCCCGGATATTTACCGTATTCAAGTGGCCCATATGTTTGAAAGAATTTGCCTGAAGCTTTATACTGACTGAGAAAAAAATAGTGCCCTGGAAATATGAGTCTCATAAGAATTTAAGACCAAATTAGATTGATAAATTCATGTATAGTCGAACGAAATAAACATGTCATAAAATAAGATTGACCAGCGCAGCAAATAAGAAAAGAGTCATCATAGTTGCCATACAAATTATAGGTATTGAGCTAAGGATAGAAGCACTATCATTATTGCAACCTCAATCAAAGCTGTAGGTGCTGCAATACAAATCCTCCGTTTACTGATGTGACGGTTAGCAGGCGGCCAGAAAGGGCTACTTCGGCGGCCGTTTTAGGAGTCCTGCTAACCAAATCCCGTCTAGGCATCAGGCGAGCGTATTCTCATGGCCACGGGCTTTCCCTCCACGCCAGGCCACGAGTTCCATGTTCCTTGACGCTAGTCTCAAAATGGGACTTTTGTTGCTATTTCGTTCAACATCATCGATCCAGACGCTCTCGCTGCGGTCGCTGCGGTCGCTGTGGAGGGAGCCTTTTTTGGCTCCCCCCTCGACCATCATGCTCTCTTCAGTTATAAGTCCCATCATGCCGACCGTGTGCTTCCCTGCTACCGCTGCTATCCCCACCTTTATCTCCTACTCTGGGCTTTCCTTTGTTTGCTGTGTCGACCATGGCGCCTCGCTCCCGACCGGTTGGATCTGACGACAATGAGAATCAGATAGATGCCAGCTCTGATCTGACCAAGACATTTTCAGATAACGGATCTGATAGTGACTCCACCAGCGACCCGGAACTTGATAGTGAGGATTCGGATGGTGAAGAGGAACCCAGCAACGATATCTCCAATGATGAGGGCCAGCTGCTTCCTGAACACTATTTGACCCAAGCAGAGAGCTTGAATGTCTCCCAGCTTCGACAGCAGCGGTACAGTGATGGCACTCAGGAAAGACTCAATGAGACCCGCATGTACCGGAATAGGTAGGTAACTCTCTTGACCCTTAGGCTATGTTGAAAGCTCACTGGTGGCTTCCTGGCAGATATTGTCGGCATATTGGTGTCAACCCGGTACAGCACTGGCAATGGATCTCAGACTCAGATGAGGCAGTCTGTTTCCTGTATGCATTCTTTGGCTGGCGGTGTGATATCTGTCACAGCAAGAATGGTTGGCACTGCCCAGGCATTGGATTCAAGAGCTTGCTTGACTCATTCTGGAAGCCATGGCATCTTGTTCTGAAACAGGAAACGGCGTCAGGACTGAGCAAAGTTATAATTGTCAAGGTGCAGGATGTGAGTATATCATTTCCCTTCTGTTCTTGCCAAGTAAGGAACAGCCGCCGATGAATGTATAGGTCATCGCCATTGTTGCCAAAGAGAAAGGCCTAGAGCTCAACCGGCGGCCAAAGAAAGAACATGAATATTGAAGATGTTGCTGAGTTTGCACGCGTTCTCTTGACCACTACTGAGATGACATTTGACTGCAGCTGGCAGTGTATTCAGATCCTTTTCTTCTGTCAGCTTGCAGTGACAGCTGCAAGCCGTCCAGGGGCACTCCTCCACCTTCACTATCAGGACATAGCGCTCACCCTGATCTGAGATTCAGAGGGCAGATGCCCTTGATTATTTATTTTCTTGAAGCCGGACTTCACGAAGAGGTTCCTTGGGAAGAAGGCTGTGTAAGTGTTCTTATTCTCATAGCTCCTTGGGAGCCGGTTCGCTGACAGAATTGTATAGGAATGAGTTTAAGATTCCAGAAATCATCTTGATCCAACTTTAGTCCTCAGTCCGCATATATGCTTGCTGAGTATGCTCTTTCATATCAAAGGCTTCAAGAACATTTCTACAACTGGGCCAGTATTGGGTTCCCCGGAGAAACTCTACAGCCTTGGGGTACTGGATGGTGTCACGAGCTCGTAATAGTAGATAATGACGAAGTGATATTCCTATCTCAACTATTGTAGCCATCGACGAGAATACCGAATCTGGGGAAGAAGAAAGAGAAAATCATCTCGTCGACAGAGAGAACTATATACAGCATGTGTGCTTGGAAAAGGGGTTAGTCCTGTGTTTGTTGCATCTGGCTATCTGACGGCGTTCGCACGCTTAAGCTGCAAGGCTAGGGCTTTCTTTATCTGTTTGCATGGTGGCGTTGTTAGCTCCATTGATGCTGTTTGCTGGTCTTGGCGTCGACACAGCGTCAAGCCGTCACAGATGGCAAAGGACAGCTGGAACTGAAACTAAAGGACAACATACTAGATAAATTTGTGTTCTGCCAGGTGGAGCGGGAAACTGCTGGATATTGAATCGCCTCGAAGAAAAGACTGACGGCATCTGTGGTGCAGTCACAGATGCGTTGAGGCAGTGAGATCTAGACCTCTGCAGAGCCCGCCCCTGGACCCTATGCAAGGCCCAGGGCCCGTCTAGCTAGAGCCCGCGGCTGACCCTACAGCCCATGGTCAACCCGCTAAGGGCCCATCTATGCATGAATATGATGCAGAACTTGCTACCAAATAAATAACAGTAATTTACACTTGTCACAGTCATTACAGGTTTCGATAATAGTAAGCAACCATATTTCCTATGAAATTTAGAATATTTTATTGTATTCGAATTCTTGAGCCCTTTATTGATTACCGTTCAGACTCATCTTATTTCTCTATTCATTACCTCGGCGAAGATGCATGTCTACGGAGCCTAGCGCCAGGGGCGGAGGGGAGGGGGGCGGAATACCAGCGATATGTTCTTACTTAGGATCGATCTCAAGTGTAGCCACACCCTGAGATAGTTAACCCTATTTGTCCCTGCTGTCGATGTAACACAAGAAACCTGGAGATGGCAACACATGGCGCTCGGTACTATGTATCCAAAACGTGTTCATACTCCCGAACGTGGGGTATCACGGGGACCCCGCGTGGTTTCCACCATACCGAGCTTTGAAAAGGATTCTTTAATCTCCCCAAGACAGGGACAATGTTGAATTGGATCAGCCAGAATGAATTCGGCTCCTGACTACAACAGTACCTGCAGTACATGTTTTCATGACTGACACGATCCACGAAACGGTAGCCGCAAATCCGCAGCACGACTGAAAATATATTCTGAAGACTTTATCCACATCACACCTCAAGCCACATCTCAATCTCCTCCACCTGTACATCCATCTGCCAATCTCCCCTCCAAGACGTCGCACCATAAATCTCATTCCCAGAAGAGACACTGTGAAAGACTGTCATCCGCTTAAGCTCCCTCTCCAACACCAAAGCCACTCCATTCCCTTTCTCTCCGAAAATAAGGCTCCCGTTCTCGTCGATCTTAAACCCTGGCCGCTCGGCATTATAACCTCTAAACATATCGTGGACGGGGCTTAGTTGGAACAAGAGACAGTGATTCCTTCCCTCCTTATCAGAGGAGTCATACCATGGGAGGTGATATCCGAAAACCAGCTTTTCGTTCATCTGTGTAAGGCGACCAGAGATAAGGAGGATGATGACAGCTTCTTCAGCTGGGATTGTGGTAATTTGTTCCGCAAGAGCAGCAACGTTTGTTGTCGACATATTCTCATCAAGATCATAGTGCTTGTGTAGCTGAAGGTTGGGAAAGCTCAGCGTCTCAATGAGAATCATTCCCAGTTGAGAGAAAACAGGCAGTGTGGCTATGCTGCCTAGCTTAGGTGGCGTTAGAGGGGTCTTGGTGTCGTTCTCGTCATACGTCTTGTAAAGAGAGGATAGGAGGCGGTGATAGCCTCTGAATAACTCCGGCTATTTTCTTCAGTTAGTTCCTTTCTATCGAACCCTTCAATCAGGAGAGCGTGCGAGACATACCGTCTTATTGATGGCCTGGTCAAACATCTCCCAGGTAATACCCATACCAGGAACCTGAGCAAACACTCTAACAACGCAATCTGCAACACGATCCAGATCGGCATCTTGCTCGATCTGAGCAACCGGTTTCCCAAACTGTGTAACCAAAAGCATCTTCACCAAAGTCTGAAATTCATCCTGCGGGATACTCAAATTGTGAAGACGCTCCGGCTGCTCTCCACGAAATTCCTTAGCAAACTTCCGGAACCCATCTCGTGGAATGCCACCCCGCCCTACTTGTGGGGGTTAGGAAACGACATATAACACATCAAGCAAATCATGGAACATCTCATCACCATCCTCATCATAATTTGTCTTGCATATACCTTCCAACTGTCCCCATTCAATACACTAGTGAAATCAAACGCCCTGCGCTCAGCCTGCATCCTCGCGAATTCCGCATCAAAGGGCAATCTCTTCCCGTCACAAGTTGTCGCGAGACTTTGGAAGATGAGGCGACGGGTATCAGCTGGTGCTCTGGTTCGAGTATCAATGCTTTCTTCGTAGACAGGTCTGGAGCGTTCGGAGTCAGTCCAGACAAGTGCTCTGAGGAGGCCATCGAATGTCAAGTGTGTAGGCAAGGATAGGGAGTCATAGAATGGTGCTTGAGAAAGGTATAGAAGGCTGTTGTAAATTAGAGCACCTGCTTGTGCCATGGATGGTGGCAGGACTCCGGCGGTCTGAAGTAATGAGATGAAGGCGGACTGGGTGATGATTTTTGTTCCATTGTCGTTTGTGCAGAGAGATTTGAAATTCTTGCAAAGGTGTTGTAATTCCTCGCCCCTTATGATACCGAAGTCCTTGATTCTTTGGCTAAGTGTGTTGAGAATAGCGTTCTAATTGCTTCCTCCAATGCTTCCCCCTATAAAGAACACTATATCATTTAGATGGATTTTTCTTGTCTTCTTCTCTCTCCAGATTCGATTATTCTCGTTGATGGCTACACTAGTTTAGATAGGAATATCATCTCGTCAGTATCTACTAGTCCCCGAGTCCGTGACACCCACCAAGCACCTGCACCCAACTAGAGATCACCCAACCATAACCCTTGAGCAGCAATGAGAAAAGGGCAAAAATAATCACCGCTCAGAGAGACCAAAAAAAGACATAAAAACATACAACAGCTGGGATTCGCTGGTGGTCACCCACCCAACTACTAACCGGCCGGCGTGTGGCTTAAATGCGGTCGATAGTAGGGTGACGGCACCTAAAAGGTGCGAGGTGGTGTGAAATCTTGGCGCTCGCGCGACTAGCGTGGGTGCTCTGTAGAGGGGTGCGATATTCTACGGCCACTCACACCCTGGTGCGAAACCCCTCTCAGGGGTGCTAGTTGGCCCACTTGACAAAAGGGAGCGGCCTAGTCACCGTGCATGGTAGGCAGCAGGATATCTGTGCTGAGAGGCAAGCAAGGCAACAGGCCATGGGCGACTTAGTTTGTTAGTACCTGTCGGAAACACGGCTTAGTCAGGGTTGAAAGTAACTAATTTATTAGCTGAATCATCAAGTTATGCTTCCCGATTAGGAAAATTATGCACAGAATGGGCTAAAACGGGCACCCTGGGTGGGCGCGGGCGCCCAGTGACCGCCCTATGGGCTCAAACGGGTGGGCGACGGGCGGCCTCCCACCGCCCGTGGGCGGGCGGTGCCGAGGTCTACTACAGACCCACATACCTTTAAGGTTGCACATAACATAGCGCTCCTCCATGATCAGAGTGTCCTCTTCCCATTTTCCAGTGGATGGGTTAAAGCAAACTCCACCATGTATGCCATCCTCATACTTAGTCTGGCGCGGAATTTCTCCAGAGACGAGGAAAAAGTCATCTAGAACGGTGTGTGGCTGATCACTCTTCAGCAGAGTCGCTCCGGCCACCTCTAATTCTTCAAACGAGGGATCTGCTTCGAGGGAAATCGGGCGATCTGCCTGGACTCCACGAAATGCTGGGCGGTTTGGGTGAACGTCCATCATCACAGGCTCCTCACAATTGTTACTGTTCTTGATGGAATCAATTGCCTTAGTCAAGCCACCTGTCATTTCTAACCTCAGCGAGATCCGGATAAACTGTAAGTCTAATCGGGGAATTTTTACTCACCCGAGTGGTCTATCAGGCCGATTTCTGCTCGGAGACGACGGGAATTTCTATCCCAAACTTCGCCTTCAGGTCCTGCATCAAACAAGAGATAGTGCTTCCTATCTCCCTTGGTTGCAATCTGTCTCGTCGTCAGCCACGCCGCGTCCAAGTCAAAGTCTGCCAAATAGTAACGGGAAGGGGAAGGGAGAAACCACATACAAGAAGCAAGGAAATACCATGAGAAGCGCAGCAGATATCATCCATACGCATCTCCACGCTCCGAGCCTGGTCTCAAAGGAGTGAGAGGGATACCCATGAACCGACTCGGGACCTTCACCGCGGCATTGGGACTTGGGGATATGGGGTCGAGCTCGTCATTGACGATGACATGAATGTCAAGACTGTCAATCTCCGTCAACATGCTGCTTTTACCCAGTGGATTTATAGCGAAAAACCTTTGTTTCTAGAAGAAATTTTATATATGACGAATTTATTTAGCATGACATCACGAATGAGGTTGATATTTGCTGAGGCGGCTATATGCCGTTTTCAGTCGGCTGCCGACTGTATACAGAAATATAATAATACTCCCGAGTGGACGGCCGGAGAATGTAAGAGATCAGGTAAAAATTCTATTCTAATCGATAATTTTCTTTAGAATGAACTCGAGACTTTTGATTCATCAAAAACGTGTTCCCTCTACTCAAAAGAGGTCAAGAGACTGGACTCCTTTTTGTGGACTAGGACCCGGTTCAATCAACAATGGCCACGACGCCCGATTTCCACCGCATGCACACGTGAAATGATTGGGAGCATGGGCTAGCTCTCAAAGGAACAGAGAAAGCTGGAATGAGGATTCCAAAGGCGTACGCCGAAGCAGTGAACGACCCGTTATATGGTACAAAATGTAAGAGGAACCACTCTCGGCAACTACTCCAATGTTTGTCGTGGGAAGGGATTGCTGTACATTTGCGATGCAGATTATATAAAAGAAATGACGTTCAAATTAAAAGATAGCTTCAAATACAGGAAAATGGTTCATTTTCCATTAAACGCCACGCTAAACGCCAAGTAAAGAAAGTGCCTATAATATACCATTTCAACGCCATGAGTTCTCACATTTACTTCCCAACATAGTTGAAGTTGGTTCCATCATACTCATATGCGTAGTCGGCGACATCAAAGCCCCAATCGCCCGGGCTGCTCTTACTGCAAACACTCTTGTCGTTGCTGTTAAACGCCTTGCAGTGTGGTCTACCCAATCAGTTAGCGACAGGACGTTCCATGAATAGATAAATAAGAACTTACCCAAGATCGCCAGTGAACCCTGTGATCTCATACCAGGTATCATCTTCATTGCCGCAACTCGGGTCATATGTGTCGATACTGTAATCCCTGTACAGGTTTGTCATGGAAGCTCCTTGAGAACTCTGGGATGCGCCAATAGCAGGGAAAAGATATGCTCTTTCCATGAACAGTCAGCGTATCATTCTTCAAACAGCGTCGAAAGGAGATGAACTATTTCCAACATACCCTCTTCCACCTTGAAGACTCGACGCAAACGGGAATTCCTCTGGCGATGTGTATTGCTGGTTGTTACTCCATTGGTTTGCTGCTGGAGGCTGCTTGACACCCTGTTTTAATGGCTTGAAGGGGTTCTTGTTTGCGCCACTGCCTTTCTCTTGACGGTTTTTGTTTTTCACGCTTGTAACCACACGCTGCCTATAAGTTAGAACAAGAAATGTTAGCATCATGCTTAGGCTGCGGCATATCGTACGACTTGGATGTAGTCACCACATCCAAGTCCGCAAATTGCGGATGTTGGATATCATCCCGATATCGAAGTCCAATTGCGGATATCCATTGGATATCCAACAGTATATGTTGGATACCCAACAAATATCCGCACTAGCATAAAATTCGCTAATTTACCCTATTCCAGACTATCAGGTGACAGTTATGAAGCTGACAAATCCCTGTTTTAAAACCGAACGTATTCATGTTTTGGTTATGACAATACTATTCTGCACTTTCCCCTACGTACTATATGAAATAATAAGAAATGATCTTGTATTTATCATCAAATACCATTAAAATGATAGATTTGGCATGGATTTTAGAGTAAATAAGGCATGGTTGCGAGTAATTCTATGATTGTTGGTTGATTCACACAGTCAGGGTGGAAATATATATTTAACATAGTGTGAGCTAAGTACATTTTCTAGCAAAGGACTACAGTATAACATTAATCTATGAAATTTTGTTGAATTCCATTTAAAATTGCACAGGAAGATAGAGAAAAGCATCATAAAGCTATATATAACCTTAAATTAACATGTCCGTATATAAAAGTAGAGAGAAAACTACACTCAAAAACCAGATTTGACGGACTTAATGGTGTTCATTTTAATTTTCATGATCGACGGATTTTGCTGATATCCGTTGGATATCCATCCAATATCTGTTGGATATCTATTGGATATCCAACAGACTATCCACTAAATATCCACTTCTGCCTGAAAATACCCAATTAGTGTCTGGTATTATTTATCCAACACATCAAAGTCGTGTTCATGGCTCCATTTGCCTATATCTCTGATATTTTCAGTTCTGATATTTGTGAGTCTCACTCTGAATCTACAGTCATTACTCCCTTCTTATTCTTCATTAATCATGTCGTAATCGCAAGCATCTGGTAGTCAATATGAAGCATCCCACTATGCGGATTCCTTCATTGATCCAGAACTACTTCAATCTGATGATTTCACTGACG